>NW_024544602.1:0-185547 GCF_018167655.1 Microtus oregoni
AGGGCCAAAAGCCAGGCCAAGCTTGCCAGGAGGAAGGACACAAACAAAAAGTTAAGATCTAACAGGAAAGTCAACCAGTCCGGCACTGGGCCCAATCCAGTCCAGCACCGGGACCGTCCAGTTTACCAAGGGGAACACAGCCTCCATGATAGGGGCTGTTGTGTTCAGTACAAAATCAAGGCTGGCGGTCCTCAGAGAAGGCGGTGTCAAGTATTTGGAGAGTTGGGGTGGGGGTTAATTTGGAAGGGATGTGAATGCCTAATCCAGGGAGGGGGAGAACAAGGTCTGGAGTGGGTTGGAGGGAAGACTTTTAGGAGAGGGGAGAGAGTCCCGGGGCGGGCTGTTAGGGAGCGAAGAGGTAGAACAAGTCCAAAGTGACAGTGAGTAGGATTGTAGGAAATCCCACAGTTGTAGAAGCTTGAAGCAGCAAGGAGGCTGGAGACCAGTCAGACCGGGAGGAGACCAGGAAGGAGACGGGATCAGGAAAAGCCGGGCCCACCCGGACGGGCCCCCGCCCGGTGGGGGGCAGCGCAGGCTGGGCACGACTCGCAGGCCAGCCACGCAGGTGCCCCTGTCCCACCCGGCCCCTTGTCCTCCAGCTTGCAGCTACTCTCTCTCTATATGTTTTATAATTGTAAAGGCTTTTGAAGTGACCGCTTCCTGATCAGGCCCTCAGATGACATTGTGACGACTCCTTGAGAGAATCTTTTTTTTTTTTTTTAAATATTTATTTATTATGTATACAATATTCTGTCTGTGTGTATGACCGCAGGCCAGAAGAGGGCACCAGACCCCATTACAGATGGTTGTGAGCCACCATGTGGTTGCTGGGAATTGAACTCAGGACCTTTGGAAGAGCAGGCAATGCTCTTAACCTCTGAGCCATCTCTCCAGCCCCCTCCTTGAGAGAATCTTAAGTACGAAACACACGGCTGCCAGCAGTGGTGACGCACGCCTTTAATCCCAGCACTTGGGAGGCAGAGGCAGGCAGATCTCTGTGAGTTCGAGGCCAGCCTGGTCTACAGAGTGAGTTTCAGGACAGACTCCAAAGCTACAGAGAAACTCTGTCTCGAAAAATCAAAAAAAAAAAAAATAGGAAACACACTAATTCAAGCCTTGACTTCTCCCTGCCTCCCCTGGAGGGACGGGAAGGGGACCCAAGGCCTTGCACATATTAAGCAAATGCTCCTCTACTGAGCCCCATTTCCCCATCCCATTCCTAAACCCTCACTCCTGACCAAAAAAACACACACACACACAAAACCCCCTGCCTATTTACTATCTACTTGTTTGTTTTGTAGTGCTGGGGATGGGATCCAAGGCGTCTGTCTAAACCCTGACTACAATTTGAAGGCTGTGTTAACAAAAAACTAGTGTAAACTAGGTAAGGTGGTGGTGGCACACGCCTTTAATCCCAGCACTCAGGAGGCAAAGACAGGAGGATCTAGGTCTATAAGAGCTAGTTCCAGGACAGGCTCCAAAGCTACAGAGAAATCCTGTCTCGAAAAACCAAAAAAAAAACAAACAAAAAAAAAATCCAAATAAAAAGTGGTTTGGCAGGAAACATGATATGACAAATGGCAATAATGATGATAAAGGAAATCAGCCACAGTGACTGAAAAAGAAAATGAAGTGTTCTTGCTATTCTATTCAGGCTGGTCCTAAATTACCAAAATCAAGTAGTATTCCTTCCTAGCCTAAGTAGTTAGAACTGCAAGTTCGCACCACACTATACTAGGCCATCACATTATTACTCTGTGTGTGCTGTGTGTGTGTGTGTGTTTGTGTGTGTGTGTGTGTGTGTGTGTGTGATGCTGGGGATTCAGACTCAGTGTTATCCTTTATAAAGAGGTAGGACCTGAGGCCAGCCCTATGTGAGGGCAGCAGTTCCACAAGGGGGCAACAAGGGGCGGGGCGGCAGGGGCGGGCCACCGAAGGCCTCTGCGGATCCCTTTGCGGGTGGGAGACCATTGACAGCGAGAGACAGAGAGCTGGGATATAGAGTTTATTTAGTGGGTTATGGAGGGGGAGAGGGAAGGGGAAGGGGAGAAGAAGGGAGAGAGAGGCAGAAGTTGCCTCTCCAGAAGGAAAGGACAGAGAGAGCAAGAGAGCAGGCTGGAGAGGAGGTGGAAGATCTGCTTGCCTTGGTGGAAAGGGGGGGAGGGGGGACTAGGAGCTTGTCTCTTAAAGGGACAGGGTGTCCAGGTGACAGAGCAGGCCAGCAGATTACAACACTCAGAGCCTTGATACTAGACAATCACTCTTATCACTAAATTGCATCCCCACTTTTACACTTTCAGCCTGTAATAGTGGCTGATACTTGTAACCCCAGAGCTTGAGGCGATGAGGCAGAGAGAGTGCCTTGAGATGATGACCAGCTAGGGTTACATAATTCCAGGCCAACCTGGCCTAGAGCAAAATGCTGCTTACAAACAAAATAGTCTTTTTCGAGACAGGGTTTCTCTGTAGCTTTGGAGCCTGTCCTGGAACTACAATCAGCCTAGAACTCCCAGAGATCCACCTGCCTGTGCCTCCTGAGTGCTGGGATTAAAGGCATGCGCCACCACTGCCTGGCGACAATATATATTGTTTCCAAACTGATACACATTATTTGTGGTGCTAGGTCCAACCTAGGGCCTCACATTTACTAGGCAAGCCCTCAGCACTGCCATACAATTGTAATACAATCTCAAACTCCAGTTGAATATTTTTTGTATTGGGAGAGCCAAATTCAGGGTGTCAAGTATGTAAGATAAGCACCCTACCACTGACTTATACCTCCAAATCTCCAGCTGAATATTTTAAGGAAAAAAGTCAATAAATAATGTATGAATTACTGCCAAATATGTACTTGACTATTCAAATCAGCATATAAATCAGCTTACAAATAGGAGGCCAAGTATTCATCACTAGCTATGTAAGAGTCAAACTTGAAGTAGACAAAGGGAAAGGTTTGGGAATGTAACTCAGAGGTAGAGTTGCTCAGCATTCTTGAGGCCCTGGACTCCCATCTCCAACAGCACAAAAAAGTTTTAAATGAAGTTTCCAGGGACTTGGGACATAGCTCAGTTGATAAGAGTGCTTGCCTAGCACCCTTGAGCTCTTCTATCCCTAGCGCCACACAAAGGGTTGGGAAAGGCAGTGCACTGTGATCCCAGTACCCAGAAGGTAGAGGCAGGAGGATCAGAAGCACATCCAGATCAGCCTCAGCTGCATAGCTAGGTAGAGGTCAGCCTATACTACAGGGGATCTTGTTTCAAAACATACAAACAAAATACCACAAGAGTTCCACAGTTGCAGAGACGAGCAATGGTGCTGGTTGCTTTGACAATGTGAACTTGCTTAATGCCTTTAGCTCAACTCTATGCTTTAAAATGGTTGTGATTTTTGTAAAATACATTTTTGATCTTTGCTTCTGTTTCCTGGAATGCAGTTCCTAAAATGCTTGGAATATTCAAAATGATTATCTTTTTACATGCTAATGATGCCTGTTGACTGCCGCCTCTAGGTAGCTTCAGAGTGGGGGGCTGGGTGACCAGATGCCAAATGGAATTAGAAAGCTGGGACTTGGGCCCCACCCCCAACTTCTCCAGAGACTGGCAAAAGGTTCATGTTTATGAACCATGGTTGTAATGAATTGTGTTCACAAACATGCTGAAAAGGACTAGATTCGAAGGGGTTCTGTTTAGCTGAACACATAGTAGTTCCTTGAGATTGATACCCCTGCAGAGGGCATGAGATCTCTGTCCCTGCCCCCATCCCCAGCCCTATCCACCTCTTCCTTTGGTGTTTAATCAGTATCCTCTGTAGCAACTATTATAATAACTAGGTAAGTAAAATACTGCCCTAGTACATTAATCAAAATGAGGAGGGACTTGGGGGAACCTGTTTCTAGTCTGTCAATCAAAAGCACAGTAAGTACTTCTAGGTGTTCACAGTAGAGTGCTGTGTGGCACTATCTCGCCTATCCCCGCCCCCTCGATGTGGGGGAGACAAAAAAAAGAAAAGAAAAACAAGTTAAACCACCAGGACTTTGTAATTAGCATGAGAAGTGGAGGGAGCAGTCTATTGGAATTGAGATCACAGAAACAAGGTGATGCTAAGTCCAAGTACACTATGTGAAGATAGAATTGAAAAATTGATTAGAAGACACCTACCTACCTGGTCACAAGTTTTCTATTCTGATTGTTAACTGAAAGTACAGGAGAATCTGAATCAGTCTTTCCTCCTAGAGTCTCTGGATGGTTAAAATGATAAATTTCAGTTTATGTCTATTTGATGACAATTTTTAAATGAACACTTTTAAAGAGCTATTCAGAGCTGGGGGTATAGCTCAGTTGGTAGAATGCTTGAAACCTGCATCAGGCTCTCCAGCATCAATGGGCTCATTACATCTGGCTTCTCTTTATTGTTTTCTCACATTTTCTTTCTCCGCTCCTGCTGACAGGCACCTAAGCAGATTCCCTAATGATTTACTGTGAATGGTGTTGCAATGAATATGGCTGTGCCAGTGTCTTTGTGGAATGGTGGCTCCTTTAGGCACACACCTGGGAGTAGCAGAGCTGGGTTGTTAGTTTTTGTTTTTTTGAGTAAACTTTCTACTGATTTCTATTACATTTCCAGCAATACTGTATAAAGCATATCTCATTCCCCGTACCCCTACCATCTGGTGACAGCAATTTGTACTTCAGAAAGATGAAATCTTGATGGAATTTTAATTTGCTTTTCCCTGATAGGTAAAGATGTTGAACTTTGTTTTCTGTTTTCTTTTTTCTTTTTTTGTTTTTTTGCTTTTCGAGACAGGGTTTCTCTGTGGTTTTGGAGCCTGTCCTGGAACAAGCTCTTGTAGACCAGGCTGGTCTCGAACTTGCAGAGATCCACCTGCTTCTGCCTCCCGAGTGCTGGGATTAAAGGCATGTGCCACCACCGCCCGGCTTTTTCTGTTTTCTTTTGTGAAGACAGGGTCTTGATATGTAGACCTGGAACTCACTATGAAGACCAGGCTTGTCTCAAACTCACAGAGATCTTCCTACCTCTGGCTCCAGAGTTCATAAAATACCACCAAGCATGGCAAGATGCTGAACTTTTAAGAAGTTTCTGCTTAGTTCATTTGCCATTTACTGATTGTATTATCTATGATTGGAGGGCTCAACTTTTTTTTTTTTTTTTTTGGTTTTTTGAAACAGGGTTTCTCTGTGGTTTTGGAGCCTGTCCTGGAACTAGCTCTTGTAGACCAGGCTGGTCTCGAACTTGCAGAGATCCGCCTGCCTCTGCCTCCCGAATGCTGGGATTAAAGGCGTGCGCCACCACCGCCCAGCTGGGGGGCTCAACTTTTAAAAATGATTTATTTTTATTTTATGTACACTGGTGTTTTACCTGCATGTACATCTGTGTGAGGGTGTCAGATCTCCAGAACAGGAGTTCTAGACAGTTGTGAGCTGCCATGTGGGTGCTGGGAATTGAACCCTGGACCTCTGGAAGAGCAGTCAATGTTCTTAACCACTGAGCCACCTGTCCAGTCCTCAATTTTTCTTTTCTTTAGTTCTTTGTATTCTCTGGCTATCAATCACCCTGTGGAATAACCATAAGAACTTTCTCCTATTATGTAATGTCTCTCTCTACTGTGCCTATCTCCTGCCCTTTTCGGAGTCTCTGCAGAGCCCCCATCACCCTAGGTCCTAGGCTGCTTCAGTTCTTACCTGAGGCTTCTTTTAGTCTCTCTCCCATTTCTCTTTTCATCTTTTTTTTTTTTTTTGCATTTCGAGTTTAAGATTTTAGCAGCACAAAATCCCGTTTGTAGAGTAACCCCTCCCACCAAGCTTGCTGGGTCAGGAAGACAGAGTCCAATGTGGTCGAGTGCAGTGAAGTTATGCATCCAGCAGAGCAAGCTGAGAGAACCACTTCCAAGTTGCAAAGGTCGAGCTGCACCCTGGTGGTAGAAACTGGGAACTGGATCTTAGGGTTTGAGAAGCTGCAACTCCTGGAGTATGGATATGCCGCAGAGGACTGCTACTTCTAAGCATGAGGAGTGAGGCTTGAGACCGGTCCAGACCAAGTGTACAGGCTGGCAAAAGTCAGGCAATAAGTAAGGCGCCCAGTGTAGCACGGCGCAGGAGGGTCTATAGCAATCTTAGGGAGCACCAAAAGATGGGAAGGGGGTGGGGTCTGGACCCCACCCCTCATGTGAATTCAGCACATGGAATTCAGCAAGTAAAACTCCTGCAGATGGCAAGCTTAGATCCACATAGGGGAGTTTGTTTCCCAAAGGCTAGAGGGCCAGGGCCTGTGTGTGCAGGGATGCAGGGATGGTGGTGGTGCCGGACAGAAACCCTGATACTCTAGTTATGATGGAATCTTGTCCATCAGAGTACTGCAGCTGCAGTTCTAAGCTCACGAATGGCTGCACAGCTGGGTTCTATTTGGGTGTGGTGCATATCTACAAACCTCAACCCATCTTTTCCTTCCTAGGGCAGTCGATCGACTGGCCATGCTTTGCTAGGCGCTGAGTTGTTCAAGGAAGAGGTGTTGCAGTTGACATTACTGAGGGCCACAAGGCTCTTGTTGGAACTTTCAGAGGCCCTAGGGACTGCATCTTTGTTTGTCTCCAGATGCACCAATTTTATATGGAAGTTCCCATCTCCTTGCAGCGACTTGTAGTATTTATCATCCATGAGCCCAGTAGAGACAATGTTTATCCCATTAGGGGTTTGACCCGAATAACAGAACTTGGGAGATGTCCACCCAGGACAATCTTTCTCATACCTCTCCTCTCCCCAAATGAGACTCATTTCTGGATATATTATGGTCACTCTTAAAAAAAATAAACAACTAGGTTGCCATAGAGTCTTACTACCCAAATTTGATCCTGGAAAGCTTTCCTCTGACCTGTACATATGCACCATGGCAGGTGTACCTGCCCCCACACCAAGAAATTAGTCTTTAAAAAAATTGATAAACTGGGCAGTGGTGGCATATCTTTAATTTCAGTACTAGGGAAGAAGAGGCAGGTGGATCTCTGTGAGTTCGAGGCCAGCCTGGTCTACAAGAGCTAGTTCCAGGACAGGCTCCAAAGCTTCAGAGAAACCCTGTCTCGAAAAACCAAAAAGAAAAAAAAAAAAAACCCAAAAACAAAAACAATAATTCCAGCACTTGGGAGGTAGACAGCTTAGGAGTTCAAGGTGAGTCTAAGCTATACTAATGAGTACCTGTCTAAAAACAAAATAGAACTGGTATGGGTGTAATGATTGTTTTGTCTCTTTAAGAGACAAGCCACGACCACTCCCTCCCCCATCCACTGAGGCAGGCAGGTCTTCCTTCCTGCTTGCAGCCTTAGTCTCTCTTTTCTGTCTCCCTCTCAGAGAGGCAGCTTTGGTCTTTCCCTTCTCTCCTCTCTCCTCTCCTCCCCTTCCCTCCTTCCTTCCATAACCACTAAATAAATATCCAACTCCACTCTGCATGGTATGCCTATCCATCTGTCCCTTGCCCACAGCCGCCTCCGCCACGGCCTTCGGAGACCTGTGGCATGGTCTCATGCACAGTCCCTGCCTAGGACTGGCTGCTCTTGGGACCCACTGCCCACTGCCCACAACCACATGGCCTGTTGCCTGCTGCTGCTTGGGGATCTGCAGCATTTCTGCTGCCTGCTGCCACCAGGGATCCTGCAGCATTTTTATTAATCCATTACAATGGGGGCATACATCTGTGATCACAGTACTTAGGAAACTGAGGCAGGAGGATCAATTTACAGGGCAAGCTACTATTACATAGCAAGTTGGAGGAAAAACAAACAACAACCCAGGTGTAGAAGCTCATGCATTTAACCCAGAACTCTGGAGGCAGGAGACAGGCAGATCTCTCTGAGTTCTAGGTCAGTGTGGTCTATAGAACAGTTTGGACAGTCAGGTCTACATAGTGAGACACTGTTTGAAAAAACAAAAGGACATAAAGTTAAATAGTGAGGTGGGGAAGATCTGGAAGGGTTGGAGAAGGGGAAAAATACTACCAAAATATTTTATGTGAGCCGGGCGGTGGTGGCGCATGCCTTTAATCCCAGCACTCGGGAGGCAGAGGCAGGCAGATCTCTGTGAGTTCGAGACCAGCCTGGTGTACAAGAGCTAGTTCCAGGACAGGCTCCAAAACCACAGAGAAACCCTGTCTCGAAAAACCAAAAAAAAAAAAAAATTATGTGGAAAAATTTAAATAAAAAAATTTAAAATGTAATTAAAAACAGTAACAAAAAACAGCAAATGTAAAAACTGTAGACCCCACCAAGCAAAAAAGTGACAGGAGACTAACACAGGGCACCTTTTTTGAGAAAGCAGTTCCCCTGATGCCTGGACCTCCACCCCACACATACCAGAGCTGGTATGAGGCCATATGGAGTTTTGTTTTGTTTTTAGAGACAGGTTTCTCTGTATAGCCCCGGCTGTGCAGAAACTTGCTTTGCAGAACAGATTAGCCTTGAACTTGAAGATCTGCCTGCCTGTGCCTTCCAAGTGCTGGAATTAAAGGTGTGCGCCACCACTGCCTGGCTGGATCGTTTTTTTTTTTGTTTGTTTTAAAATGGAATTTTTAAAAATAGAATGACTGGTATTCAGTCAATGCTCACCCCCTCTCCCAGACAGAGTTTCTCTGTGTAGACCTGGCCATCCTGGAACTAGCTCTGTAGACCAGGCTGGTACTGAACTCACAGAGATCTGCCTGCCTCTGTCTCCCGAGTGCTGGGATTGAAGACATGCACCACCACAGCCTGGCTTAGAACAGGCTTTTCTTAAGGGTAGTGTCCAGTCTATACAAGGGGAGCTTATGCTAGGGGGGGCTAGCATGGCATACATCATACCCAGCAATCCTGGAGTTCCTGAGCTTCTTTGCCAAGCTTACTCCTGTTTGCTCGTTGTATCCCTTGGCCCCTAACCATGCTTATTCATGGTTCATATCATTGTGTATCTTACCTCCCTTGCTGATTCATTCTATAACTCCTTACTAGAGGCTGGCTGTGCTAGCATCACGCAAGTTCAAGTTCAGTTTGGACAACATAGTGAGATCTTGCTTCTTTCCCCTACTACCCTGCAAAAACTCCTTACTAGAATCTATTCACTGTGGAATAACAAGTCCTAAACTTTCAAAACCCTTCTCCTGAGGAGAGGGTCATCTGGATGACTAAGGAGTGCATACACAGACATTTCAAAACTGGCTTTAAACATTCATCAGGGTGCCACATGGAGGATCTGGGATGACAGACTGTTACATGTGTGAGGCTGGGATGCCCTGAGAGACATAAAAAGGGGACCCATGGGACAAGAATGCTGGGGTGCCCCCACCCCTACCACAGAACAAGAGAGTAGAGTAGAGGCCCTCTCTGGAGGGTTTCAGGGATATATAGGAGCCAGTCCTCCCTTGGAGGTAGATCATCCGGGAAGGAACTGAGGAGTAGCTCCCACGGTGGCAGGGGCAGGCGGTGGCTTCCTCAGTGGTACTGCTGGTAGTTGGGATAACCTGGGGCCGGAGCTCCTTCTTTAGGGGTTAGCTGGTTGGGGTCCTCCAAGAATGGGGGTGCTAAAGAAGGGAGAATGAGGTAATGAGGTGAGGAAGAATGAAGAAGGCTGACAATGCTTCCTGACTCTCCCTGACCATTGCCCACCAGGTCCTTACCATTGCGAAACTGCTGGGCGGTATAGCGAGTGAGAAGGATACCAACACCCTCGATGAGGGCCAACAGGATGCCCCCCATCATCGCAGAGCCCACCATAGCCAGAGGACCACCTGGGAGGCAGAAAAAGAAACAGCTGAGGAAGGGCAGGCAGAACAGGGAAAGGACTGGGGGCGGGGGCTGGAGGCACTCACTGCGTGCAGCCAGCACTGCTCCAGTCAACGCTCCACTGGTGATGGAGTTCCAGGGGTCTTCCTTGCCCCGCAGCCGTACAAGGCCACAGTCAATGGTGGAAAACAGGCCTCCCCAAACTGCAAAGCTACCTGTAGGGGGATAGAGGCCTAATCAGTGAGTACCAGAAATTCCGAGGATCTGTATATCTCAACATCTGGGAACTTCCAAGGTCTGAAGACTGACCGAGAAAGGGGCTTCTGAGACTGTAAGATGTGGCTCAGCAGTAGAGTGTTTGCTTAGGGAGATTCCCAGCGAAACACACAAGCACACACATGCACATACACAACACCCATGGCTGACATAATCCCAGCACCTGGGGGGCTCAGGCAGGAGACTGCAAAGAGTTAGAAACCCATAGAATGAAGGCCTGTCTCAAAAAGAAAAGCGGGTTGGGAGAGTCACATAGCCTGTAGAAAGTCATGGGTTAAATGTCAGCATCCCAGCACTCGGGAGGCAGAGGCAGGCGGATCTCTGTGAGTTCGAGACCAGCCTGGTCTACAGAGCGAGTTCCAGGACAGGCTCCAAAGCCACAGAGAAACCCTGTTTCAAAAAAATAAATAAATAAATAAATAAATAAATAAATAAATAAATAAATAAATAAATAAATAAATGTCAGCATCAAATACAAGAGGGAAGAAAGTCCAGACATAGAGACAGGTGGAGGCCCTTATGCAACACTCCATCTTTCCCACTGTTAAGAGTTCCCCATTTAATCAGGTTTGTAGTAATCATCAAAATCCTTTCACTTTTAGTTGGTAAATGGATACAAGCAGATTAACCTTTCACACAGCTTTCAATGAAGCAACTTCCACCCTTTCTTTAACTATCACATGGAACTGGAATTCTGGTTTTGATTTCAGAGAGAAGGAAAACAGGACAGAAAAGCCAGAACACAAGATATATATTAAACATGCATAATCTAGAAATCCAAAATGCTTCAAAACTACAACTTTTTGAGCATGATCATGATACCAGTGACAGAAAATTCCAGGCTGACGTCATATAACATGAAACAGGAAAAATGCAGGAGAATGCTGGCCGGGGTGGCGCACACCTTTAATCCCAGCACTCAGAGGCAGGTGGATCTCTCTGAGTTCGAGGCCAGCCTGGTCTACAGAGCGAGTTCCAGGACAGCCAGAGCTACACAGAGAAACCCTGTCTCAAAAACCAAAACAAACAAAAAACTCTGGAGGTATACAGCTGCAGTTCCAGCTACACGGGAGGCTGAGATCACCGAGCCTAAGAGTTAGAGACCAGCCTGGAAAACATAGAAAGTTCCCTCTACTTGTTGTTTTTGATTTGGTGGTGGTAGTGGGGAATGGAAGTCAGGGTTTCAAGCCAGCTAAGTACTTCATCACTGGGCTATATCCTCAGCCCTCAGTCTCCCCGCCTCTCTCCCTTTTTTTTGAGACAAGATATCATGTAGCCAAGACTGGCCTCAAATCTTTCTATGTAGCCAAGGATAACCTTTTTGTTTTCTGAAGCTGAGGATCGAACCCAGGGCCTTGCGCTTGCTAGGTAAGCGCTCTACCACTGAGCTAAATCCCCAACCCCACCAAGGATAATCTTGAAGTTCTGATCCATCTGTCTTCATCTCTCAAATGTCAACATTACAAGTGGACACCAATATCCCCAGTTTTTATGCAGTGCTGGGGACTGAACCCAGGATTTTGTACTGCTGGGTAAGTACTCTACAAACTAAATTACATTCTCAGTCTTGAGACTCCATCTCTTAATTAAAAAAATATATATATAGTGATGGGAATCTGTTTTAGTGATAGAGTACTTGCCTTGCATGCTCAATCCATCCCTACCATAAAACAAGAAAAATACATACATATGTGTGGTTTTTTGTTTTGTTTTTTTGTTTTTTGAGACAGGGTTTCTCTGTAGCTTTGGAGCCTGTCCTGGAACTCACTCTGTAGACCAGGCTGGCCTCAAACTCACAGAGATCTGCCTGCCTCTGCCTCCCAAGTGCTGGGATTAAAGGACTGCGCCACCACCGCCTGGCCAAAAGCATATTTAATTTTTTTTTTGAGACAAGGTTTCTCTGTAGTTTTGTCTGGTGCCTGCCCTGGAACTAGCTTTTGTAGACCAGACTGGCCTTAAACTCATAGAGATCCGCCTGCCTCTGCCTCCCAAGTGCTGGGATTAAAGGCGTGCGCCACCACTGCCCAGCTATATATGTGTTTATAGTGTATAAAATAACACTTTGAGTCTGAGACAAAATTAGTGGTAGAGCATTTGTCTAACATGTTGAAGGTCATAGTTTCAATTCTCAGTATCTCAAAATAAACTAATTATTTTTTAAAAAGAGTTGGGTATGGCTCTCATCTGTAATCTTTTTTTAAAATTTTTTAATTCATTTATTTATTAAAGATTTCTGTCTCTTCCCCGCCACCGCCTCCCATTTCCCTCCCCCTCCCCCAATTAAGTCCCCCCCCCTCAGCCCGAAAAGCAATCAGGGTTCCCTGCCCTGTGGGAAGTCCAAGGAACCCCCACCTCCATCCAGGTCTAGTAAGGTGAGCATCCAAACTGCCTAGGCTCCCACAAAGCCAGTGCGTGCATCTCATCTGTAATCTTAACACTTGTGGGGCTGGGGCAGAAGGATAACCTTGAGTTTGAAGCTAGCCTGGGCTATAGAGTGAGACCTGTTTCAAAAAACAAAGATATTCAAGATACTTAAGTATGGTGTATATAAAACACAAGTGAATTTTGTGTTTAGACTTGGGTCTCACTTCTAAAATATCTGACTATACATATGCAAATTTTATAAAATCCAAAATCTTCTGAAGTGTGAAATACTTTTGGTCTCAAGCATTTTGGATAGGAAGATTCAACCTGTAGTCAAAATGTTTATTGCGGGCTGTGTTCTAGTACTTATTTGAGGTACTGTGTCAGTTAACTTCTGCAACTTTAAATTAGGTAATATTATCAACGGGCTTAGCATAGGAAATACTACATGAGTTTTTTTTTTTTTGTTTGTTTTTTTGAAACAGAGTTTCTCTGTAGCTTTGGAGCCTGTCCTGGAACTAGCTCTTTTTTTTTTTTTAAGATTTATTTTATTTATTGTGTATACCGTATTATGCGTACATGCATGCATGCTTGCAGGCCAAAAGAGGACACTAGACTCATTACAGATGGTTGTAAGCCACCGTGTGGTTGGTGGGAATTGAACTCAGGTCCTTTAGAGGAGCAGGTGGTACTCTTAACCACTGAGCCATTTCTCCAGCCCCAAGGAACTAGCTCTTGTAGACCAGGCTGGCCTCGAACTCACAGAGATCCACCCGCCTCTGCCTCCCGAGTACTGGGATTAAAGGCGTGTGCCACCACCGCCTGGCTACGTGAGTTCGTTTTAACACTAGCTGTTGGGTGGTCCATGCTATCATCAGATGAAGTTTGAGGAAGGTATGCTACTCGCGTAAGGTCCCCTAACATGGAAGAGGTGAGACATAGATGTAAACTGCACAATACCCCAGGCGTGGTGGTGCAAGCCTTTAATCCCAACACTCAGTAGGTAGAGACAGGGCTATGTAGAGAGATCCAGTCTCAAAATAAATAAATAAATAAACCGCAGAAGACACAATCTTGTTCTTTCACATTAACTGTTGGGAAATGTCTCCATCCCAGGAAGTTCTAGTCAGACTTTGGGTTAGAATCTGGACCTCTACAGAGGATCAACTACCTTCAAAGTTGCTATCATGTCCTTATGTTCCCCGAATCTCCTCACCTCCAATCTGGGGTGCTCGAATCCTCACAGCATTGACACTACCTCTGAAGCGGTGTCGTATTCCCTGGAGAAAGCAAGAAAAGGGGTCAAGGTAGGGGTAAGACCACTGGCAAGGCAGGGTTTCTAGCCTATATAAGAAGAGGTACTGGGGGACTGGAGAGATGGCTCAGTGGTTAAGAGTATTGCCTGCTCTTCCAAAGGTCCTGAGTTCAATTCCCAGCAACCACATGGTGGCTCACAACCATCTGTAATGAGGTCTGGTGCCCTCTTCTGGCCTGCAGGCATGCACACAGACAGAACATTGTATACATAATAAATAAATATTAAAAAAAAAAAGAAGAGGTGCTGGGTGCTTACTGGTGGGCATTTGCATAGAGTGAGCAAGGCCCAGGGTTCTTCTACTCCCAGCACTGCAACAAAAAGAGGGAAGACATGGAAAAGCTGTTAGATGCATAGCAGCAGCCAGAAACGCAGGAGAATGGGGAATATACAACAAAGAGTGGGGTTGGTAAGTTTTATTCATCTGTTCACTTGTTCATTCAGTACACAATGAGTAGATCCTATGCGCCAGGCTTCATCTTATATGCAGGGGTACAACAAGGAACAAGGTCCCTGCCCTCTCCGACTGAGTGTACACAGTAGTGGCAGAGACAGATGCTAAGCAATCAAGCAAGACAGCTTCAAATGGCAAAATATACTATAGAACAGTAGCTCTCAATCTGTGGCTCACAACACCTTTGAAGGTCACAGGGATCGCCTAAGACCATCAGAAAATAGTTATTTACACTGATTCATAACTAGCAAAAATCAGTTATGAAGTAGCAACAAAAACAATTTTATGGTTGGAGCATCCCAACATGAAGAACTTCTAATGAGTCACAGCATGAGGAAGGTTGAAAACCACTGCCTCAAAGCTTTGCCTATTTTCAGTTCACTCTCTCT
Organism: Microtus oregoni; assembly: GCF_018167655.1. Taxonomy (NCBI): domain Eukaryota; kingdom Metazoa; phylum Chordata; class Mammalia; order Rodentia; family Cricetidae; genus Microtus; species Microtus oregoni. The sequence goes on from NW_024544602.1 coordinate 14,556, forward strand.
GCTTCACACTTGCCATTGAGGATGGGCACTCTCAGCCTCTTGCTTTGGCAGCCATGCTCCTTGTTGTCAAGTCATCCTATCACATTGGACTCTTCTCCCTCTGGAATTCAAAGCCCAAATAAACTCTTCCTTCTATTAATTGCCTTGGTCATGGACTTTATCACGACAACAGAAAAGTAACTGATATATCCCAAAAGGCTCACACCCATAGAGAAGCAGGCACCCTGTCCATCTTTAAGTCTTAGAGAGTAAAGCTCACAAGTCTAAGTCCAATTATCTCCGTGGTTGAAGGCCATCTTGTTCTAAGATTTATTTAGTAGTGTTTTGCCTGCATGCATGAATGCCTGCAGGCCAGAAGGCACCAATGATCTCATAGATGGTTGTGAGCCACCATGTGGTTGCTGGGAATTGAACTCAGGACCTCTAGCAGAGCAACCACTGCTCTTAACCTATGAACCATCTCTTCAGCCCTAGTTCAAGGCAATCTTTCCAGTATGAGGCTTTGCAAAAAATTTTTTTATTATTTATTTATTTATTAAAGATTTCTGTCTCTTCCCTGCCACCGCCTCCCATATCCCTCCCCCTCCCCCAATCAACTCCCCCTCTCTCATCAGCCCAAAGAGCTATCAGGGTTCCCTGCCCTGTGGGGAGTCTAAGGACCTCCCACCTCCATCCAGGTCTAGTAAGGTGAACATCCTAACAGCCTAGGCTCCCACAAAGCTAGTACGTGCAGTGGATCAAAACCCAGTGCCACTGGGCGGTGGTGGCGCACGCCTTTAATCCCAGCACTCGGGAGGCAGAGGCAGGTGGATCTCTGTGAGTTCGAGGCCAGCCTGGTCGAGGAGAGCTAGTTCCAGGACAGGAACCAAAAAGCTACAGAGAAACCCTGTCTCGAAGAAAAAAAAAAAAACCCAGTGCCATTGTTCTTGACTTCTCAGCAGTCGTCATTGTCCGCTATGTTCAGTGAGTCTGGTTTTATCCCATGCTTTTTCAGACCCAGTCCAGCTGGCCTTGGTGAGTTCCCGATAGAACATCCCCATTGTCTCAGTGTGTGGGTGCACCCCTCATGGCCCTGAGTTCCTTGCTCGTGCTCTCTCTCCTTCTGCTCCTGATTTGGACCTTGGGGTTGTAGTCTGGTGCTCCAATGTGGGTCTCTGTCTCCTTTCATCGCCTGATGAAGGTTAATATCCAGGAGGATGTCTATATGTTTTTCTTTGGGTTCACCTTCTTATTTAGCTTCTCTAGGATCACGAATTATAGGCTCAATGTCCTTTATTTATGGCTAGAAACCAAATATGCGTGAGTACATCCCATGTTCCTCTTTTTGGGTCTGGCTTACCTCACTCAGGATAGTGTTTTCTATTTCCGTCCATTTGCATGCAAAATTCAAGAAGTCATTGTTTTTTACTCTTTGCAAAAATTAAAAATAACAAAGTTACACCGGTCCGTGATGGTGCATGCCTTTAATCCTAGCACATGGGAGGCAGAGGCAGGCAATTCTCTGAGTTTGAAGCCAGCTTGGTCTACAGAGCAAGCTCCAGGACAGCCAGGGCAATCCAGAGAAACCCTATCTGAAAACAAAGCAAACGTTTGTGTGTGCCTGTGTGGCATATATACACACGAAGGTGCAGGTGTGTGAATGTGTGGAGGTCAGAGGAGCACATCAGGGCTTTTCTTGCTTTTGGCCTTGAGACAAGGTCTCTCACTGAGTCAGAAGCTGCACTTCCAGCTAGGCTGACTGGCCAGCAAGTTCCTGGGATATGCCTGTCTTGTGCCCCACCCCATCCAATGCTGGGATTATAGGCATAGGCAGTCATGCCTCGCTTTTTAACATAGGTGCTGGAGAATCAAACTCAGGTCCTCATGCTTGCAAAGCCAAGTACTCTTATCTACTTAGCCCTCTCTCCAGCCCCTTGCCATGCTTTTAAAACAGTGACATCTAATAAAGTCTCCAAGGGCAGGGGGCCTTAAGGGAAGAGGTGGAATTATATTAAAAGGTCTCCCCATTCAATGTAAATTTGTCTCTCTGTCAAACTTCTGTCTTTTTTTTTTGGTTTTTCGAGACAGGGTTTCTCTGTGGTTTTGGAGCCTGTCCTGGAACTAGCTCTTGTAGACCAGGCTGGTCTCGAACTCACAGAGATCCGCCTGCCTCTGCCTCCCGAGTGCTGGGATTAAAGGCGTGCGCCACCACCGCCTGGCTGTCATTTTTTTTCTATAACAGGATTTAAACTTAGAGTCTGCTTTGAGGTAAAATCTACATTGCATACACATTTAAGATTTGATGCTAACCTTTTTCCTTTTATTCTGATGCTGAGGAATGAACCAAGGACCCCCCACCCCTCTCTCTCTCTCAACCAACTACTCTACACCACTGAGCTATGTACTTGCTGTGGAACAACCTTTGTACACTGTAAATATGTGTTGTTCTCATTGTTAATAAAAAGCTGATTGCCTATAGTTAGGCAGGATTTTTGGTACAGAGAGAATGCTGGGAAGAAGGAGGGCAGAGTCAGAGGAGCTGCCAGCCATACAGAAAGGAAGCAGGACATGCAGGAGATAAATGCCACAAGCATTGGGACAGCACATAGATGAATAGAAATGGGTTGATTTAAGTTGCAAGAGCTAGACAGTAACAAGCCTGAGCTATTGGCTGAGTATTTATAATTAATAAGTCCCTGAGGGGTTATTTGGGAAGGAGCTGGTGGAACAGAGCTGATCATGGTATCATGATCCCCTGGTCCCCAAAAAAAAAACTCTTCCTACATATACTTCTAGCCCCTAAGACTGTTTCTGACAGTACAGCATTTCCAAAGAGGTCCAGCTAGATAGTTGAAGAATAGAGTCCCTCAAATCATAGATCCAGGAGCCAGGCCCAACAAGTAGGTGAACAAGCAACAGAATGATTGTGTTCAGAGCAGGATTCTATGTCAGCAAGACTGCAGACTCCCACACCACTGGGGGAAGGCCCAACTCACAACAGGGGCATTGCGAAAGCCCTTGATAGCCTGGAAGACTCCACCACCAATGACACCCATAGTGAAGGCTCCACCGCAATCATCCACAATCCGCCATGGGCTGCAAGCAGAAAGGAAAAGATTGGGTTAATGTGAAACCCTTGCCCTGCCAAGCCTGGACTCTTTGGAACTTGGAGAACCAAAATGGGAAGCTAACAACTGGTAAGAAACAACTCAGATAATAACAAATTAGTTCTGTCAGTTTTGATACAACCCACAAAGCCAGAAAGGAAAGCCAGGCAAGGTTCCACATACCTGTATTCATAATACTTGGGAAGTTGAGGCAGGAGTATCACGAGTTGGAGTCCAGCCTGGGTTATAAATGGAGACCCTGTCCCAAAAAGAAAGTTTGTGCAGCTGGACAGTGGTGGCACACACCTTGGCCTTTAATCCCAGCACTTGGGAGGCAGAGGCAGTTGGATCTGAGTTCAAGGCCAATCTGGTCTACAAAGTGAGTTCTAGGACGGCAAGGAATAAACCCTTTCTGGAAAAGCAGAGAGAGAGAGAGAGAGAGAGAGAGAGAGAGAGAGAGAGAGAGAGAGAGAGAGAGAGAGAGAAACTTTGTGTTCTGGGTGTGCCATGCCTTTCATCCCAGCTCTGCAGAGACAGAGGCAGGTAGATGTGTTTGAGGTCAGCCTGATCTACCCAGAGTTCCAGTACAGCCAGGGCAACATAGCGAGAGCCTGTCTCAAAACAAATAAACAAGACCTAAAGGCTTTGTAAATATATCTGTGACAGAAAAGTGGGAAAATTTTTACTTTTTCTCTTTTTCTTTCTCTCTTTTTTTTTTTTGAGGCGGGGTAGCCTTCCAAATGCTGGTCTTATTACTGACAGAATAGTACTCTTGATTACAACCAAGCATCAATCAAACTGTTTTGTTGCTATGGAAAAAAGAATGAATTGACCGGTACAAAGATTTGGCAGGTTTCAACAGTGTTAATTAGCTAATGTTACTTAAGCAAAGCAGAACAGGGTGGCACTTTGTTCTCAAAAAAAAAAAAAAAAAAAAAAAAAGCAAGCACATTCAAGGAAGCCGTGTACAGTGTCCTTTTAAAATCTAAAACAGAAGCCGGGCGGTGGTGGCGCACGCCTTTAATCCCAGCACTCGGGAGGCAGAGGCAGGCGGATCTCTGTGAGTTCGAGACCAGCCTGGTCTACAGAGCTAGTTCCAGGACAGCCTCCAAAGCCACAGAGACACCCTGTCTCGAAAAACCAAAAAATAAAAAATAAAATAAAATCTAAAACAGAAAAGAAAAATCAAATGAAGTTCCAGGTCCCACCTCTTAGCCTACAGTGGGTTCATACATGCCCTATCCGGAGTCAAAAACCCAGTCTGGGAAAGTCATGCGAGGAAACCCTGTGGGTTTTGGCACCACGCCTCTCCTCCCCCGCTGCCGGAATGGATTTGCCCAGAGTTTCTCTTTTGGCTCACAAAAAGGGTCTAGGAGAACAGTTAGGGTAACAGTGAGGTGGTTTGTCCCATACCGCACCTATGGGAACTCTCCACTCTGGCGGGTTTTAACGAAGTCTAAGTGGGCGGAGCCATGCCGGACGCGCTGAGGTTCTGAAGTTTCTTAGCCTCCCGCGTAAGGGACTTGGCAATGGAGCCGTTGCCTTCCCCGCCCGCCTCCCGTGGTTGGCCTGGGCGTCGCAGGGACTGTCCCGAAGCCTGTGCCCATGGCCGTACCAAGGTTCGCGAGCGTACTCCTCCATGGCGCCTGGAGCAGTCGGTCGCACTGGCGAGCCACTCCTCCTCCCCTCGGACCGCCCACAAGTGCGGAGGCGTCGTATGTAGGCCAAGGAAACAATTGGTTTTCCTTGCTTACGTAAGGCCGTGGGCGCGTTCTTATTGGCTAGACAGGCAGGCCACGTCCGTTCCCTGTAAGCCCCTGGCGTCGACCAGTTAACTGCGTCTGGGGAGAGCGGGGAGAATTTTGTTCTTTTAAAGGAGAGCCCTTCGCTATTGGTAAGCATAATGACAAAGAGGGAGGGGAGGGTAGGTGACGGATTTTGCTTATTCACGTCGCTGGACTGGTAACGGCGGGGTAGAAGCTTTCTTCTAGAGCTGAATATGGTGTTGGCATTTTTGCGCCCCCATCCCAGCGCCTTGGTTCCTCCCACTGTGGTGACTTGGAGGAACGTTGGGTGATCCCATTTGGGGTTGCGGGTGTGTTACACTTGGTCCCTCCGGCGGTGGGCGGAGCCTTGGCCTGGAGAGGAACTGGATCTTCGGTGCATCCGGTCCCGGTGTCCTGGTCCGTTCCGTAGAGTTCTGGTGGTGCTAGCTCAGACCATACTGCCACGTATTTCTTTCATCTTTTAGCACGCACTTTTGTTCGGTCCTTCGAGCTACTACTGGTGCAGTCAGGTAGGTATGTGCGGGGCGTGGGGGGGGGGCGTCAAATGAGCACTCGCTGCCGTGTGGTACATTTTTACTGGATATCCTGACTGGAATGTTTATCGGCTCTGCCGCTGTCGTGTGATGCATGGTTACTGGATATCCTGACTGGAATGTTTATCGGATCTGTCGTTCAGTACTGTCTGTTGCTTCCTAGGTCTGGCCCCACAATGCCGCTCCCGGTTGCACTGCAGACCCGCTTGGCGAAGAGGGGCATCCTCAAACATTTGGAGCCCGGTGAGAAAGCAAATAACAGAAGGGTCTACCATGTGCCGGTGTTACCAGACGTCTGTGGTTCTGTTCTCTAACCCGGTCCTGCCCCCTCCCGCCCCCGTCAAACCCAGGTGCATGCTAAGCAGGCGCGAACCCTCGTCCCCAGCCCCGAAGCACACACCTTTTCCACGCTTGCGTTGCTGGGGTCAAACTCATACTCTTGGATGTGCTCTACTATTGAGGCTTTGTTGTTAATACTTGATAGCTTGCATGGCCTGGCAGGCATCTTAATGCCAATATAATTTCCTGGTATCCATTACTACTGCATAGTAAGTACTGTGTGAAGCGTAGACTGGAGGATAGAGTTTAATTTAATTCATGAATAAAGTGGGCATGGTGGTATGTACCAATAGTCTCAACTACTTAGGAGGCTGAGATAGGAAGATGACTTGAGCCCAGGAGATCAAGGCAGCCATGGCAACTTGGCGAGACCCAGTCTTCAGAAACTAAAGCTAAGGGCTGGAGAGATGGCTCAGTGGTTAAGAGCATTGCCTGCTCTTCCAAAGGTCCTGAGTTCAATTCCTGGCAACTACACGGTGGCTCACAACCATCTGTAATGAGGTCTGGTGTCCTCTTCTGGCCTACAGACATACATACAGACAGAATATTGTATACATAATAAATAAATAAATAATTAATTAAAAAAAAGACACTAAAGCTAAGCTGCGTCGGTGATGGTGACACACTCCTTTAAAACCCAGCACTCCAGGCCAGATATTTTTTTCTGCACACTCCAAAAATAACAAAATCCAAAGGGGTAACTACTTGCTATTAATGTTTGAGACATGGTCTTGGTCTCACCCTATAGTTCTGGCAGGCCTGGAACTCATGTAGATCAGGCTGGCTTTGAATTCACAAAGATCTGTCTGTCTCTGCTTTTCTAATGCTGGGATTTAAGGTGTCCACCACCACTGGGCCAGTATTTATTTTATACTAATAAATATTTATGCTTTTTTTTTTTTTTGGTTTTTCGAGACAGGGTTTCTCTGTGGCTTTGGAGCCTGTCCTGGAACTATCTCTGTATACCAGGCTGGTCTCGAACTCACAGGGATCCGCCTGTCTCTGCCTCTCGAGTGCTGGGATTAAAGGCGTGCGCCACCATCGCCCGGCACTAATAAATATTTAATAAGAGTGATATATTCTGCAGTCTCTGTTTCAAATATAGTGACAAGGTGTTAATGGTTTGTGGTTTTTAACTCAGCAGATGTACTGTGATGATAGGCATGATAACCTATTAACATTTATTTGAGGCCACCTAAGTGCCTGGCACATATATCAGTAGTCTAAAATGATCATCGATCAATTAGGTTTATGAAATGGCATTTCATTTGTATTTTAATAAATAAAACTTGCCCGAGGATCAGAAAAGTAAAACAGCCACACTGGCCAGCCTTACAGACCAGGCAGCAATAGCACACACCTTTAATCCCAGTAGCTACACTAGCAGTGGTGGTGCACGCTTTTAATCCCAGAACTAGAGAGGATTATAAAACAGGAAGAGACAGCTCTTAGTCTGTCTCATTAGCAGAGGTAAGAGCCAGTTACTGGCTGCTTTGCTTTTCTGACCTTCAGGTTGAACCCCAATTTCTGTCTCTGGGTTTTTATTACCTGTGCTACAGGTTTACTGTATTACTAGCTGCTAATTACACATTATTGCCAATAATAATAAAATTTGGCGTGAGTTTTGACCCATATGGTGTGTTAGGCACTGGAAAGTATCCATAATATTGTATGGATAACTGACATCTATTACAGGACTACTTTGGGCCAGCCACAGACTTTGTACCTAATAGTGCTAATTTTTTTTTTTTGGTGAAGCTAGGGTCTGAATCCAGGGCTTCAGGCAAACCCCATATCATTTTTGTTTAAGTCTCTTGAGTACTGAGCCCATTGCTGAAAGCATGTATCTATTTGCACTCTGAGTATCACAGAAGTTTGTTTTGTTAGGAAAATGTACATGACCCAATTCTACACCCCAGTCAAACAGTCCTTTGGGGAAGGATGTGAACTCCTCTGCTGAGCAGCCATTGTTTAGACTATTTCCAAGACTCCTGTTTCCTTGTATGAGCACCATGCCGCTGTTATTCTGTTGCCCTAGTGGCCATCTCCACTCGTCAGTCACAAGATTCATAAAGGGATCAAAGCCCTGAAGAATTCCTTGTACATGTCTGCCACCATTTAACTTCAATGATAACTTCTTGTTCATAAATTTCTTCAGTTCGGGAAGGTGGGCCTTGCTCATAGCGACTCTTCAGCCGGCTCCGCATGGGAAGGAGCAGGTGGCCTTGCAAAAGTACGCGCAGCAGGCCGGGTGCTTGATAGTGTATCTTTTATTAGCAATAGCAATATGGATGATCATACGTGACATTTCTTTTGATGTCACTGGGCTGGGATGTGCATTGGTTTTTGGATTTTTGAGACAGGGTTTCTCTGTGTAGCGTTGGCTGTCCTGGAACTCACAGAGATCCTCCTGTCTCTGGCTCCCAAGTGCTCGGATTAAAGGTGTGTGCCACCAATTGGCATGGCATATGCATTTTATTGTTGGTTATACCCACAGCTGAAATCTGGTATGGGCCTACTGATAGCCAGGCATTGAGCTGATAATAAATACCATTTTTTATTCTATCACCAGGTATCTTGCTAAAGGCTTACTATATGTTAGCCCTTGGGAGTAGATTCAGAGCAATGTTTGAATTAATTCCTTGCTGTACATGACTCAGAAACCCATCACAGTTCAGAAGGTGAATAGGTGACCCATTGTTTTTAGGCAACCCCCCTGCTATTTAAACCCATTTCATTTGAATAGGTTTGGATGATACAGGGCCACATGATATCTGAACTCAGGAACTGGTAGGTTTTTGAAGATTCTCTATCAACTGTCAATGCATAGCTCTGTCTTCTATGTATAGTGGTGTAGATGTGAGTGGTTATGGCCCCAGGCCCTGAGTATAGGAAGAGAATCCCCGGGGTTCTTAAACTGCTTTTCTGTTTCCCTGTTTTTGCAGAGCCAGAGGAAGAGATTATTGCTGAGGACTATGATGATGATCCTGTCGACTATGAGTCCACCCGGTTAGAGGGTCTGCCACCGAACTGGTACAAGGTGTTTGACCCTTCTTGGTGAGCCTACCAACATAAGGCAGGAGGGATGGCTGGCTTTTCCCTTCCTGTGTTAATGAGGAAGGTATCTGCTATGGAGCCATGGAGAAGATCTAAGCAGAGGTCAGGGAAACAGTTGACATAAGGGACATCTGTGCTGACGTTCCCTTCCCTTTCACTGCCCATAGTGGACTCCCCTATTACTGGAATGTCGAGACAGACCTCGTGTCGTGGCTCTCACCACATGACCCCAACTTTGTCGTTTCCAAATCTGCCAAGAAACTGAGGACCAATAATGCTGGTGAGTTGGCAAATGCATGGGTATCTCAGTGATTCTTACAGTCTCAGAGAGGGGCTGAGGAGACCATATGTAGAAGAGAGGGCTTCTGACTTCTGTGTTACCGCAGAGGCTGAGGACAAGTTGGACCGGAATCATGAGAAGTTGGACAGAAATCATGAGAAGTCAGACCGAAGTCACGAGAAGCCAGACAGGAGCCATGAGAAGGCAGACCGAAACCATGAGAAGTCTGATCGAGAGCGGAGCTATGACAAAGTGGACAACAGAGAGAGAGATCGGGACAGGGAACGAGATCGGGACCGGGGGTATGACAAAGCAGACCGGGAAGATGGCAAAGACCGGCGCCACCATCGCAGAGAGGAGCTAGCTCCTTACCCCAAGAGCAAGAAGGGTAAGCAGATCAGGTTGGGACTTGGATGAGTCAAGTGAGGTACCAGGGCACAGGAATATAAGGAACGCATATCTAGACCCCGGCTCCTAGAGAATGGTGCTGTGGGCCATGGTAGCCCCTGGCAACACTTCTTCCTGGGAGAAGGGGCTCAGTGATCTGGGGCTCGTTGGACCTTAAGTGAAGAATTTAACCAACTACTTATTTCTATAGTGGCGAGCCGGAAAGATGAAGAATTAGACCCTATGGATCCCAGCTCGTACTCAGATGCACCCCGGTAAGTGAAACCCCCTGACAATCCTGGCTTTTCATGCTTGTCGCTATACCTGTGAGCAGTACCTTCCTCCTGTATTTCTTCCCATTCTTTAATCGTGGGCAGTTGGGAAAATGTCCACTATACCCCTTTCCTGTCCTCTAATTGTCTGTTATCCCCAGGGGCACATGGTCAACAGGACTACCCAAAAGGAATGAGGCCAAGACAGGCGCCGACACGACAGCAGCTGGGCCCCTCTTCCAGCAGCGCCCATACCCTTCCCCAGGGGCTGTGCTCCGTGCCAACGCTGAGGCCTCCCGAACCAAACAGCAGGACTGACCCTTTGCTGTAGCTTTGGCAGTTTGCCTTCCTGCTTTCTTCCTTGTGGCTCTGGATGTAGGGCCCAGAGCTTCGCACATGCTGAATAAGTATCCCACCAATGAGCTACACTCGCGCCCCCCTAATTGTTTGTAATAAAAGCTTTGTTGTGGATCATACTCAGGAGACTTGAGTGCTTCCTTCCCTTCCAGGCTTCCCAACCCAAGCTGACAAGATGCAAAACACATTTTATTTGCAGAAACTCACCTAAGAAATACTGCAATGTAGCGGGAGTTGAGGCGGGCCCATTAACAGGTTAGTCATGTCAACCCTATGTGGGGCAGGGTTGGTGGGGACAGGGAGTTCCCATGTCTACCTCACCCTACCCCTAATACTGATAAGAGTTTAGTCCCAGCTGGGCCAGGGCAAGAAGGGAGAACGAAGGCAGGCCAGCATCTTCAATTCCAGCAGCTACGAGCCCTTCACCTTGGTGAGCAACCTGTGGTGAACATGGGAAGGAAAGAGAAACACAGAAAGCTGGGGTGGGCTGGCAAGAGGGTTCCCCGAGCAAGCGAAGGTGGTAGTAGTAAACTAGTAATCCTGGGGTTAATATCAGTGCTTATGTGGAAAGAGCAGGCCCTGGGTCAGAGAGCTACACATGCGCTAAATAAATACAACATCTTTATTTGGCATTGGGTATCCTGACATGTTCATTACAGTTCCTTAGAAAACAACACCCTCCCAAAAATCAGAACAAATTAATCAAAAATAAAGATCCAATGGCCCTATTTACAATAGCAAAGACAGCCCAGGCACCTTCCATGCATGTATTTATGCACACACGTGCGCATACATTCACTCACACACAGGCACACACATCTGGGATACAGTTAAGGAGTTAATAAGCTTTGGGGAGTGCGGGGGTACAGGTTCCATGATTCATCAATTCTGACACCCGCCATGAAGTAAGGGTGTTTTAAACAGCCAATGGGGCTGAAGAGTGGGACTGGCAGCTTTTATTTTTCCTTTGGATGTTTCAGAAGATAATCAATCCTTCATCCGTCTCTTCAATTACGTAAGATTCAGCCACTTCAGGATTTCCCCTCCCCATTTCCCCAACACTCTGGATCATTATTAATCTGATTATCACAAATGCCCAAACTACTGAACAGCAAATGGTGCTTATTGCACCCTCCCCAACATGAGCTGATGCAAAATTCTCAGCTTGTGCCTCTCTCCTCACTCCAGGCACTTACAACAGGCCGATCTTCAAGGGTCTCTGTACCAGGGAAACTGCCCAAAAGCCTCATCAGAGACCAAGCTGTTGACATGATCCAGGGTGATGGTGCAGGAGAGAAGGCCTCACACAATAGGAAATGGAACCCCACGGGTAGTCATTAGTCGTTACTGAAGAGCTGCAGGGCTTTTGTCCAGTCTGCAGGATGGCTGGAATGAACTGTCCCAGGCATGAGAGACAGGACATCTCCAGCAGAGGGTCGTGGGGGAAAGCCTGGAATAGCAGTGCCCCAACCCTGTTCCCAAAGAGGTTGGTCAGAGGAAGCTGCTCAATAAAGCTCCTTCAGGAAAGGGGGGTCCATCTACCAGGAAGGCTCATATCCCCAGTTTCATATCCCTCTAGAAGTATGGGAGAAAAAAAACCCTCCAACCCCACAAAAGTCAGGCCCTGGCAACAACTTTGGACCTGCAGCAGCCCAACCCCCTCCACCCAACCCCCTACCCTGGCTCCCCCAACCACTACCAGCTCTCACTTCACCAGCACTGACTTTGGCAGAAAGGGCTCCGTGATGAGGTCTCCTCGAGAAGACAGCTGCGGTGGCGGTGGCTGCCCAGGAGGCTGCTGGTGAATGCAGGGCCCGGAGGCAGAGGCAGAAGTGGAGGCTATGGCTTTGACTGCACCTCGGGGGAGGCTGTAGAGGTAGACGGCACCAATGACCAGCCCAGCGCCCAGGGCAAATAAAGGGTCCAGGTGGAAGCCAAAGAGGCGAATGGAGGCAACAGTGGACAGCACAATGGACAGGGAGGTGGCAAAGCCTTTGAGGATGTTATCAGCATACTTGACAACAACAGCCACCAGGAGCCCACCAAAGGCTTGGTTTAGTACCACACCCCAGACAGCAGGTGTGTACCCAAAGAAGAAGCCTTGATGGGCTACAGCAGTGCCCTCAGCCCACCAGAGCCCCACCAGGCCCAGTGCTGTGCCAAAAAGGCCTAGCTGTAGGTTACGCAGCCACACAGAACCTGAGCTGCCTTTGAGGATCTTCTCAAAGTAGACCCCTGCGAAGCCTGAGGAGAGGCAGGAGGCCACGACAGCTGCTAGTCCTGCCCCGGGATTCTGATCCAGTGGCCGAGGGCCACCGCTACCAGCTTGCTGTGCCTGGACAATCGCAACACCAGTGAATAGCAGTACCAGGGAGGCCCACTGCAGGCGTGAGAGGCTGCGGTTCAACATGAGCACGGAGAACAGTGCTGTAGTCAAAATCTTCAGCTGATATGTCACCTGCAAGTTGCATATGAAAGGCACTAAGAGCTGGCCCCAACTCCCAGGAAGTGCAAGGGGCAGGGGACAGTACCCACTGTGGCTCTTCAGGCATAATGAAAAGGAGGGGTGGAGTACATGACAATAAAATTAACCAACCACTGACTACTGACTAATTTGTGGCTAACTAGTTCCCAAAGCCCCTCCCAGAGGGCTAGGGATACAGTCAATAGGTAAGGAGCTTGCCTAGCATACAGACTGCTGGCTTCCATCCCCAGCACCAGATGCACTGGCATACGCCTATAATCCCAGCACTTGAAAAATGGAGGCAGGAGGATCAGAAATTCAAAGTCATTCTTGGTTATGTAGAGTCAGAGGCCAGTCTGGGCTAGAAATGGTCTCAAAAAAAAGAAAAAAAAAAAAAGAACCTCCAGGCCAGGCAGTGGTGGTGGTGCATGCCTTCAATCCCAGCACTTAAGGCGTGACTACAGAGCCAGGGTGGTGGTGGCTCAGGCCTTTGATCACTCAGGAGGCAGAGAAAGGCAGATCTCTGTGAGTTCAAGATCTACAGAGTGAGTTCCAGAATAGCCAGAGCTGAGAGAATCCCTGTCTTGAAAAGCAAACAGAGGAGACTCCATGGATCTGCCGCCGGAGATACATACTAGACCTTTGCTGGTAGGCCACAACCTCATGGTGATACACAGATTAATAGAAATGGGTTAAATCAAGATGTGAGAGTTAGCCAATAAGAGGCTAGAACTAATGGGTCAAGCAGTAACTTAATTAATACAGTTTCTGTGTGGTTATTTTGGGTGTAAGCTAGCCAGGCAGCTGGGAAAAACAAGCGGGCCCTCTCCCCTTATAACAATTGGCACTCCACTAACCCCACGTAAAATCTGAGAGGGCTTGAAAAAGGAATTCTAGACTAAAAAAAAAATAGAAAAAAAGAAAAACAGACAAACAAAAAAGAAAAAGAACCTCTCAGTGAGTTACAAAAAGGTAGCTGTGCCTAAGTGTCCCGAGTCATACGTAAATCTACAACCCAATACTATTTTCCTAGCTATGTGATAGGGATAAATCACTTGTCCTTTCTCAGGCCTGGCATCATCTCTATAAAGTAAGACTGATGTATGTAAAACACCTCCAAGCAGGCGATGAAGAGGGTCGTCTTCAACCACAACAAACCCAGAAAATATTTTAGATTACTGTGTCCAGCATGGCCTGGGCACTATATCAGAAATAGTGCATATAATCTTCACAAGTACCCTGGAACTGAACACCACTAGAATCTGCAATTTAATGATGAGAAAGCTAGGCAATGGTCACTCATGACAGAAATCACAACACTTAGAAGTTGGAGTAAGAATAATGAGTTCAAGGCCAGACTGATCCTGTCTCAAAAACCAAACAAAATAAAAGCTGAAGATATAACTTAGCTGGTAGTTTTGCTTAGCAGGCACAAAGTGCTAGGTACGGTCCCTAGCACTCATCATAAACAGGGCATGGTGACACACACACCTATAATCCTAACACTTGAGGGGTCAAAGCAGGAGGATCACAGCGTGTCATGTTACATAACAAGTTGACAGTCAGCCTAGGCTACATGAGACCCTGTCTAAAGAAAACGAAATGAAATTAAAATAAGGATGGGCAAATAAAGGTAGAGAAAGGTAAGTGACTGACTCCCCAAATCACAGAGTTAGAAAGCAGCAGCGCTGGGATTTGAACCCAGGCAACCTTGCTATATCTAGGTTCTTTAATCAACCTTCTGAAAACAAGACTAACCATAGATGCTACAGATTTACCAATAAGCATTCAAAGACTCTTTCCGGGTATTTTTCTTTGGATAGGGTTTCTGCCTTTAAGAAATATTTGATGCGTGCAGGTGTTTTGCCTGCATGAATATCTGTGCACCACAAACATAGCTAGTGCTTTTGGAGGTGAAGAGGGCATCAAATCCTCTGAAAATGGAGCTACAAATGGTTGTGGGTGCTATGTGGGTGCTAGGACTCAAACCTGGGTCCTGTAGAAGAGCAGTCAGTACTCTTTAACTGTTGAGCCCCATCTCTTTTCTTTCTTTCTTTCTTTCTTTCTTTCTTTCTTTCTTTCTTTCTTTCTTTCTTTCTTTCTTTCTTTCTTTCTTTCTTTCTTTCTTTCTTTCTTTCTTTATTATGTATACAATATTTTGTCTGTGTGTATGTCTACAGGCCAGAGAGGGCACCAGACCTCACTAGAGATGGTTGTGAGCCACGATGTGGTTGCCGGGAATTGAACTCAGGACCTTTGGAAGAACAGCCAGCACTCTTAACAACTGAGCCATCTCTCCAGCCCCCTGAGCCCCATCTCTTAAGTCCCCTAAAATAGTTTCTTTTTTGAAATATTTATTCATTATGTATACCCTGCTCTATCTGCATGGCATAAGAGGGCACCAGATCTCATTGTGAGTCACCATGTGGGTGCTGGGAATTGAACTCAGGACCTCTGGAAGAGCAGCTAGTGCTCTTAACCTCTAAGCCATCTCTCCAGTCCAAGAAATAGTTTCTTTTTGTAGTCCTCAAACCCCAAATCCTCCTGCTTCAACTTCCTGAGTGCTGGGTTTGCAGGTATATGCCACCATGTCTGGTCTTAGGTATATTTTCAGTTTTCCCAGCATCCCCCTTATTCCCAATTTTGACACATATGGAAGCCAACGTGGAGGGAGTTCAAAGAAGGTGACATAGTTCCTGCTCTTTACAGACCACCTCCCTCCGTCTCCCTCTCCCACTTCCCCAGGAGCTATGCTGGGCTGGGGGCTCACCTGGAAAGTGGCAGCTGGCAGGTTGGAGATGGCAACATACTGGAGGTTATTCTGCAAGGTATAGATGAGAGACGGCACAGCAAGCTTGAGTGTGTCCACATACTGCACCAGGACAGCCTCATGGAGGAAGAGAACCAGGTGCTTCACATTACCTATGTGGGAAGAAGGTCTGCTGAGGATTGGGACCAGGCTTGGCCCCTTTGCTCACCTCCCAGTCCTGCCTTCCCTCACCGCCGAACTACTCTCCCCCTCCTAGCAGCTCAGTTTCTTCTACAGTAGCACAGCAATGCCAGTAAGAACTTTTTCTGAGTTTGACCTGGTGGCACACACCTTTCATCCCCACCCCTGGGAAATGGAGGCAGGTGGATCTGGTTAGTTTGAGGCCAGTGCCAGACCAGCAAGGACTACATAATGAGATTATGTCTTTTAAACAAAAAGCCTTTCTGATACAGAACTTAATGGCTGCAAAGGGGAATGGTGATATAGTTCAGGGGTTGGGCACTTGCCTAGCAGATGTGTGTGTGTCCCCAGGTTTTACCCCAACACTGTAAGAAAAAAATACTAATGGTCACAAAACTATTACCTATCCCACTATGCCTGCTATCAACCATAGTCTACCCACCTGAGAGCTACTTCCCTGGCATGAACCCATTCAGGGCAAGCACTTGATATGTCTGTACGATGAAATAATTACCAGTAACTAGAAGCATGTGACATAGAGCTTCCTGGTTCCTGGGCAGGGGTATACAACTATCAGAAGGGAGGTTTTAGATTTGTTTGTTTTGTGATTCGTCCAGGGCCTCACACACCACTGAGCTACACATCCAACCCAAGGCTTTTAAACACCCTAGTTCCTTAATGGTCCATGAGCCACTTGAGGACAGAATACATTTCCCATCAAACAAATCCTTTTTCTCAGCCCTAGACACATTAAGCTGCCTCTGCCCTATGAATGAATGCAGCCCTTTTTCCTTTCTTCTCAAAACAGAGTCTCTCTATGGAGCCTGGGCTGGCCTCAAATTCTCCTCCATCCTTCTGTCCTAGCTTCTTGAGTAAGCACCAACATGTACCAGTTGAATGTAATCCTTTTTTGTTTTTTTGAGACATGGTCTCACTTTGTAGCCAAGACTGGTCTTGAACTCACAGATCCACCTTGCCTGTCTCCCAAGTGCTGTGATTAAAGGCGTTCACCACCATGCCAGTTCTTGACCATTAAACAGAAGTCTGGTTGAGAACTTCTACAATTAACTGAGTATCATTTCCTATGTAATAAGGTCTATGTAAAGCTCACCACATTTTTTTTGAGACAGGGTTTCTCTGTAGCTTTGGAGCCTGTCCTGAACTAGCTCTTGTAGACCAGGCTGACCTTGAACTCACAGAGATCTGCCTGCCTCTACCTCCTGAGTGCTGGGATTGAAGGTGTGCGCCACCACTGCCTGGCAAAACTCATCACATTTTTAGTTTTGGTCTTTGAGATTAAACCTAAGACTCCCAAGTGTGTTAAGCACATTTACCAATTGAGTTATATACCCAGCCCTACATCTTACTATTATTATTTCATTTAGACAGAGTTCATAGAACCCAAACTGGCCTTGAACTTGCTATGGAACCAAGGATGAATTCATCTTTTAGGTTTTACCTGAAGTCAGTTATCCCTAGAAGATCTCCACAACCACACTGCACAGGGTCAGCTTAGGAATGCCTGTCTGATGCTGATCCATAAAATTCTCCCCCTGCCCATCACAGCACTTATTTCAGTAGTAATTAATGGACTTTTGACTTCGTATTTTCCAGGTGTTAAGAAGGTAATATGCGTACCACAAAACACATCACAAATCCTGCATAGCCATAACTGCATATCATAAAAAAGCACATCCATATTTCTGCGGAGAATTCTGTAGATATACACACAAAGTGGAAAAACTCAAACATAGGTCTACCAAGAACTCCACATCAGGTCAGGTTTAGGTTGCTGGTTATTTTGGTTTTTCAGATTTCAAAGTCTTACTATGTAGCTGAGGAAAGCCTCTTACTCAAGTGCCAGGATTACAAGCACACAGTGATGTTCCTTTTGTAGTGATGGGGATGGAACCTAAGGCTTTAGCACATGCTGAGCGAGTGTTCAACACTGGGGGCGAGGTTATCACCAACTAATTCAAGGAAAAGCAAAGTGAGCAGAGAGTGATGAAGTGCCTGTATCTGCAACCCAAGCTACCAGAGAGGCGGAGGGAGGAAGGACACTTTAGCCCACCAGCTGGAGTTTAAGATGGGTCTAGTTGGTGCAGTGAGATCTTGTCTCAAAAGGGGAAAGAGAGGGAGAGCCAGACAGGCGAGCAAATTAAATTTGTGGGTCATCATGGTGGTGCATACCTAAAATCATATTTGGGAGGTAGAGGCAAGAGGATCAGGAGTTCAAAACCAAGCTCAGCTACAGTGTTAGAAACCAGCCTGGGCTATCTGAGATGATCTCAAAAAATCAAAATAGGGCCAGCAAGATGGCGCATCAGGGTAAGGGTACTTGCTGCCAAGCCTGACATGAATTCCCAAGACCCATATGAGGTAACGAGAGATTCAGTTCTTTTAAGTTGTCTACTGACTTCCACTTGCATGCATAGCACATGGGTGCCCACCTCCCAAATTAATAATAATAACAATAAAACTGTGGATAAAAGCTATTGTTGCCAGGTGGTTGTGGAGCACACCTTTAATCCCAGCACTCAGGAGTCAGGCAGATCTCTGAGTTCAAGGCCAGCCTGGTCTACAGAGTGAGTCCCAAGTCTTGAAAAAAAAGTAAGAAAAGAAAGAAAGCATTATAATTTTGAACACTTATGAACCACTTAATCTTTTGGGTTTCTGATTTGTGTGTAGGAATGTGGACAGACTGGTGCCCTCATCCACACATGGACACGTGGACGACAGAGACTGATATTGGGTGTCTTCCTCTATCACTTTCCACCTTATTATTTTTTGCTTGTTTGTTTTCAAGACAGGGTTTCTCTGTGTAACAGCCCTAGCTGTCTTAGAACTAGCTCTTGTAGACCAGGCTGGTCTTGAACCCACAGAGATCCACCTGCCTCTGTCTCCCAAGTGCTGGGATTAAAGGGGTGCACCACCATCGCCCAGCATTTTACCCATGAAGCCATCTTCTCTGCCCCTATTGTTTTGGTTTTTGCACGCACATGTGTGTGTATGTGTGTGTTACTGGGGATGAACCTACAGCCCTAAACAAATTAGGCAAGTGTTCTACAGCTGGGCTACATTTCTAGTCCTTTTATCTGTATTATGTGTGATGTATGCGTTTGAGTGTGGGCATGCACAGGCCATGGTGTGGAGGTCCAAGGACACCTTAGAGGCTAAAGTCAGTTCTCTCCATCCATCATGGGTCCTGGTAATAGAGTTCAGGCTGTCAGGATTGCATGGCAAGAGCTTTTACCTTACCTGCTAAGCTATCTTGCCAGTCCTATGTTTTGAGACTGTGTCTTACAAAGTTGATCAGGTTAGTATTGAACTTATGATTTCCCTGCCTCAGCTTCTCAAGCAGCTAAGATTACAGACCTGGTTTTGCTTTTTTATTCATTGGTGGTTTGGGGGTTTTGTTTGTTTGTTTTGTTTTGAGGCAGGATCATGTTTCCTGTTAAACACCTTTTATTTGGATTTTTGTTGTTTTTTTTTTTTTAAACATTTTGCCCGCACGCCAGAGGAGGGCGCCAGATCTCAGAACAGATGGTTGTGAGCCATCATGTGGTTGCTGGGAATTGAACTCAGGACCTCTGGAAGAGCAGCCAGTGCTCTTAACCTCTGAGCCATCTCTCCAGCCCCATTTTGTTTGTTTTGTTTTTCAAGACAGGGTTTCTCTGTAGCTTTGGCGCCTGTCCTGGAACTAGCTCTTATAGTCCAGGCTGGCCTCGAACTCACAGAGGTCCGCCTGCCTCTGCCTCCCAAGTGTTGGGCTTACAGGCGGGCACCACCACCGCCCAGCTTTGAGACAGGATCTTGCTTCAGCCTAGGAAGACGTGGAATTTATGATCCTCCTGCCTCAGATGACAGGTATGAACCACCATCCCTAACTTTATTGTTATTTCATCATGTATGATTTTTATTATGCTTCCTTGTTTTAGATAGAATTTCAGATAGCTCAAGCTATCCCTGAACATTCACTACATAGTCAAAGATGACCTTGAACTTCTGATCCTTCTGCCTTAGATTATAGGCATTTATCATAACTGTTTTTTGTGGTGTTGGAGATCAAATCCAGAGCTTTATATATGCTAGGCAAGCACTCTATCAACTAAACTACACCAACTCTAGGTATTATAATTCCACTTATTGCTTGTTTTCTTGTTTTGCAGCTAGCCTTGAATTCATGGAATTAACTGATGCTGTGCCTTAGTATGCTGACCAGCTGCGGTTACAAGTGCAGATGTGTAAAAGATAAGTAGCTCAGCAGTGAGCAGCTAGATTTCTGACAGGGTGGTCAAGAGTTGAGAGTTGTGAGCTTGGATAATGTGTGGAAAGATAGCTTTACTATTTTATTATTCTTTCTGACTCTGTGTGTGTGTGTGTGTAGTGGAATTCTCCATATTCTTTTCCCTTTCTCTCTCTCTCTCTCTCTTTTAAACAAAAGCACGTGTAGCCCAGGCTAGCCTTGAACTTCCTGTTATCTTGAGCTCCTCATCGTCCTGCCTCCACCTTCCAAATGCTTTTACTAGAGGCATGTGCCACTACACTTGGCTTCCACGGGATAAAGTTAAATCTTTGAATCACTGTTGAGTGTTCTGTTGCCTATTGGGCAGACTATGTCACTACTGCAGTTCCCAGGTTTAAGGGACATACAAGTGCCGAGGCAACTTGGCACAGCTGGAGTGGCAAGGAAGCTTAGATGGCACTTACATACTCCGAAAGCACTTTCAGAAAGATTCTCCCAGAAAACAAGCCTCCCCGGCGTGCTTACACACAGGGAGTCAGATCAACCACCCAGCCCCTTCTCTGACTCATACCCCTCTTCTGTGCGAAGAGCAGCAGGAGACAGGTGACACCTTTGAGTACTTCAGCCATGACTACAGCGGTGGTGGCAAAGAAGCGGTCCCCAGGCAGTGTGCGAGCATATCGAATGCTAAGGATGAGGGAGGCGTTCTGGACCACCAGCACAGCTAAGGATATGTACTTGAGGCGCCGGTGAGCTGTAGGGAGTGGAAGGAACATAGAAGGATGGGGTCAGAAGCTGTCAGGGTTTAGCCACCCACCTCCCCCCTCTTCTCAATCAAAATCCTTCCAGCCACTGGTACTTCCTCTGCCTGCCCTTCCTGACTCAACTGAGAATCTGATTCCCTACCTGTTTCTACAACCTCTGTTGCAGGCAAGTGTCAGACAGAGTCCCATTCTGGCCAGCTCTTACTGTGGAATCCCTGGTAGGGTGTGAGGAAATGGCCTAGGCAGGCCCTGGACACACATACCCACTTCTCCCTCCCCGGGGAAGCAGCTCTTTCCCAGACAGCATCGCCCGGATTTACTGAATGTGTGCAGCATGCCTATCACTGAGCTATGGGATTCACATGGATTCTCACCCAGCATTTGGTCTCTGAGGGTACTTTGAAACATCCCATTTTGTGGATGAGCAAATTGAGGATTTCTAGGAAGTGATGTTTCTACTTGCAGGACTGTCCCATAAATGAAATATCAGAATATAATGAATGGGGCAATTGTTTAAAATGCCCACCTCCTAAGGACTGTCCTACTTTCCTATCTCCTACAATGGTTACCCAACAGTCTGATTACCTTAATCACATACGGAAATACTTCCCTACTGCTGTACACCCTCCTCCCAGACAAAGAACAATTCTTTGTTCTCCCCACACTGACAATGAGCTCTCTCTGCTATATAGGACTTGGCACCCTCAGAATGTTCTTTCCCTGACCTATAAGGAAGGAACCCTCCCACCTCAACATAAATAGAACTATCTCCATTTGGATGGGACAGCCCCAGAACATACTCTCCATGTAATGAAGGACAGCCTCATGCTCAAAATGGATCCACTAGTCATACAAGGATGTGCCCCACCCTGACAATTTATAAGGTCCCTTTATAAGGAAGAAGCCACCACCCTAAGAATCGTCTCTCTCCCTTCTATAAGGAAAAACTCCTACCCCAGAATCTGTCTCTCCCTTCTGCAATTAAAGATTGCCCACAGCCCCCGAACATTCTCAGTGGTCTTAGCCTCCTCAAAAGGAAATTTCCCCCACACATTCATAACGGTCTTTATTTCCAAGTCCAAGGCCCCCGTCACAAACACCCACAAAACAACCGATTCCTACCTTGCAACCTACAATGGTCCGTTCTCTCCTCCCTTCTTTCAACAACACACACACACACACACACCACACACGTCGGTCCGTTCACACGAGATGCCGCTGTCACTTCAGCCAAGGATCATTCCACCCCCAAGGTCCCCGAACTTCGCCCGGCCAACTGCTCTCTGACTGAGGTCATCTCACCCGCTGTAGCGGACCCAGACTCCAGCACGCCCGCGGACACGGCCCCTGGCCCGGCCGCCGCGGATGATCCGCCAACCCCAACCGCTGCCATGTTGGCATCTGCCCGTCCCGTCCCCTCGGCAACAGCAGGCTACTTCCGTATCCATCACGTCCGCTTCCGGACCTCCGGCGTGGAGGGCGGGGCACTAGCTGGGATTGCGAGGTGGTGTTTTTAGCCCGTTCCAAGCCTGATTCTAAAATGGTGGTTTCGGACTTCCCAGATTCCATCAGCTGGAGACCAAGGACGCCGGAGACCCATCTCCCATAGCCTTTACACATCTATTGGCATGCTCCCGACACTAGATCCGGCCCACACCTCCCGTTTGCCCGCCTCACTGACCCCGACTGTCCGAACCACCTTCCCAAACCGTCCCGCGGTTTCATTGGTTCCGTGGTTCTTCCATCTCCGCTTTTATTGGAACCTTCAGATGGCACCACCCTCCTCGCATCAGAAACTCAATTCTATTCAACAACCAGCCAGGTCCCGCCCTCTAAGGCCCGGAGGCCAACTGGGATGAATCGGACTTTGGAGAAGGCGGGACAAGTGAGTCATAGGCCTGCCGCTAGGTTCATAGAATTCATTGCTGAACTAGAGTAGGGAAGGCTTAGTCACCATAATAGAGGAAAATGAGAAGCAGGTTCAGGACAATTGACGTCAGAATTAGACCAAGGGAGGTGAGCTGAGGAAGATGCAAAGGAGGGGCATGAAAGGCAAAGACAAAATTAAGATTTAAATCAAGTTAAGAGCTACATAGAAAGTGCTAGAAAAATTCCAGTTGGAGCCTGGGATTTATTTTTGTGCAAGTAAATCCCAGCACTCCAAGTTTGAGGCTAGCTTGGGCTTCAAAAAGACCCCATCTGAAAACAAAACAAAAACGGTCAGACTGGCCCCCTTCTCTGACTTGGTTTTTCTTCAGAAATTTTTCTCCAGCCATCTAAACTCAACAGGCAGTAGATGCTCCACTAATACCTTCCTCTATAAATGGCCATTCATTCGTGACTTTATTATTTATTAAATAGGTTTCCACACATGGCTTTTTAAATAATCCAGGCAGGGGGAGAAGGGACAGGAGGGCACAGCTGCAGCTCTCCTACCTCCAGTACATAATTATTTACACTTTACCACTGGACAATCCTGGCTCAGGAGGAGGCAGCAAAAGTTGGAGAGGGGGGACCCCAGGAGAACAAACAGTAAGACTTATTTCCTCCATCCCATCCCCCCAAAACCATCCATCCCATCCTAGTCTCTGGTGGTGTCCGATGATGTCCATCTCCCATTCCTTCCCAAATTATGGAAGTAAGGTTCTTCTCACCAGAATAAGAGCACTTGGGATAACAATAGGGTCCCCTCACCAAAAAATAAAATAAAATAAAAATTAAAAAAAGCAGTGGGATACTAATTAATAGGGCTTAATAGGGTGTTACCTTCCCCAGAATAATCATTTCTGGGCTAAGGCAGGCAAGCAGCAACTGAATTGAGATCCCAGGGTAAGGGCCCTTTTGCTAAAGAGCTGCTGGGGTATTTAAGGAAAGCACCCTTGCCCGAGTGAGAGCATTTAAACTAAGTGTCTAAGTTTGTGGTAGTAGTATAGGAGGTGCCAGTGTAGGGACTACAATGTCATAATAAGAATCATAGGGCCTAGAAGGGAAGGAATCCAACCAAATAAACATCCTTAACAGAACAAGAAACAAGTAACTCCCCCCTCCCAAATAAGGGACCACAGGTTCCGGGAGGAGAGCTCCTTCACAGGATTGGGATAGGAACTGGGCAGACTTGGCTATCTTCTGACCCCTGATCCTTATTCCCTGACCTTAGTAATACTGGATCTTTAACAACCTGTATAACCAGGTCAACAGATGTCCATCTATCCCTGTAGCATGACCATGGGATTCCAACCAGAGAGCCTGGCTGGGCCTAGGGAAGCAGGGACCAGGGTAAGGGGGTGGTGCTTCCTTTGGAAGGATTGATGGGCGCTTCTTCAGCTGGTGTTTGCATCCAGGGGTCCAGCAGAATCTCCTCCAGTGAAGGTCGGGAGCAGGGTTTGGGGGCCAGGCACCGGCGGATTAGGGCACAGCAATCTGTGAGGTCAAGAAACACAAGGGAGATTAGCAGTCAGCAAAGGATACCCAGTCCTAGGAGGAAGGAAGCCTGTGGGGTCAGCGAGGGCCTCACCTGGGGAGACATGAGCAGGAAAGTGGGGCTCAGCCTCCAGAATCTCCTGGTCCCTCTCGAAGGGAATGTCCCCACAGACCATGTCATAGAGGAGGACACCCAGTGACCAGACAGTAGCTGGGAGGGCATGGTACTGATGTCGAGAGATCCACTCTGGAGGGCTATACACCCTTGTCCCTGCACACAAGCCAAGAATTAGATCTTTCCCAGATGGTGCCCTTTGTCGAACCCTGTGTCCCTAGAAGTATGAACTGTAAATTAAAGGAGAGTATCCACTGCTTCAAATTTAACAGTAGAGTCCTGTCAGCAGCAAAACAGCTTAAAAAGAGCACTTCCAAGTTAACACTAAGATTGTCTTACCAGAAGCAAAACAAACAAACAAGCAAAAAACCCAACAACAAAACCCAACACTAACAAGATCCCCACACTAAAAAATAAGAGCCCAGAAGGTTAAGAAACTGTAATTGGGCTTGAGAATCAAGAACCTTAAAGGGTACGATTTAGGTCAAAGGTTACAAGGACAATCCAATAATAAAGCTCAAAAGCCAGAAGAATTAAAGACTAAAAACAGCCCCCTCCCCCGCATAAATTGTAGGGAAGAATCCTTACCATCAAAGTCCGTGTATGGTTCATCATGCAGCAGGGCCCCAGAACCAAAATCAATGAGTTTAATACAACCCCGGCAGAGGTCTATCAGGATGTTCTCATCCTTGATATCACGATGGACGACTCCGCGAGCATGGCAGTGCTGGACAGCTGCCACTACTTGGGTAAAGAAGCTGCGGCTACGGCTTTCACCCAGCGGGCCCTTCTCTGTGATGTAGTCAAAAAGATCCTGGGCAGGCATAGGCCGTTCAAGGACCAGCATGAAGCCCTCTGGGGTCTCAAACCAGTCAAGCAGGCGTATCACACCTGGATGCCCGTTGCCTTCACCCACCTTCCACAGCAGTGCTACCTCAAGTGGGCAAGTCACTGAGTCTGACTGGGGTGGGAAGTGAAAAGAAAAAAAAGAAGGTAGATGGTAAGTCTGAGCTCTACTGTCAATATAGCAGTTTATTTTCAGAGCACTGGTTTTTGACCTTTGGCAAGCCAGACCTCTCAGTATCCTTTCAAAGGCTCAAATCCATCAGAGTGAAATGAGCAGAAGCCATATACATCTGGCATGTAGCAGCTCAGTAAATATTTGAATAAGTTAAAGTGTTTTCTTTGGGGGGGGGGGAATGGGGTTTGAGACAGGATCTCTACATAGACCAAGCTGGCCTGGAACTCAAGAGATCCACCTGCTTTTACCTCCAGAGTGCTGGGATTAAAGTGTGCACCACCATGCCTGGCCTTCAAATTTAAAATTTAAGTCCCTCTGCATAAGAACTATCATGGGATCTATTTACCTGTCTTATTAGATCAGGGCAGTTTTTCTGCACACTAGATAACTCTATGAATGTTTCTAAATGGAAGTACTTTACAGGAAAGAGGCTAGCAATGAAAAGTAATTAACTACTATTATTGTATAAGTGTTGAAAGACTCAATACGCGAGATGGACAGAGCAGTTAGAAGAAGAGATCTAGTACCTACTGAATTCGAATAAATGTCGTACTTTGCAAAGTGCCTATAATTATGTCACTGCATAGATGTTCTCTGGCTTTAAAATTTTGCCTCATTTTTGAGACAGGATCTTGCCATGTAGCCCAAACTGGCCTCAAATTCACGGAAATCGCCGGGTGGTGGTGCACGCCTTTAATCCCAGCACTCGGGAGGTAGAGGCAGGTGTATTTCTGTGAGTTCGAGGCCAACTTGCTCTACAAGAGCTAGTTCCAGGACGGGCACCACAAACTACAGAGAAACCCTGTCTCGAAAATAAATTAAAAAAAAAAAAAAGAAAGAAAGAAATAAAGAAAAAGAAAAGAAAAAAAAATCCTCAGAAATCCTAGTGTCACAGCCTCTTGAATGTTGGGATTACAGGTATGCACCACCAATCCTGGCTTTCATTTGTTAAAAACAGTTTACAGTGATTAACTGCTAAGGACCTGGCACAGAGCAAACACTCAATGAACGCGACGTTTTGTCAGTTCAACTAGCACAACTCAATAACACCACCCCCTACACCTATACAGACAGTGCCAAGGGTCTTGTTGCCTCAGGTGAGGTCCATTACAGGCCCACTAACTTGCACAGTCACAGACAGGTTTTCTCAGGGAGACGCAAATTCTTCGGCTACTGCGCAGGCTCGCCCTCCCTCCCTTCTCCGTCCCAGGGCCGGCATAGACTGTCTGAAATGCCCGCCAGGGGGAGCTCTCACCTACAATTTGCCCAGACCCGCCCTGATGTCCGTTAGCTTTCTCCGGGTGGCAGAGGCAGCAGCCAGCATTACCATGACAACCAGTGACCTAGGCCCCTCCTTCCCCACCAGCATGTCTTGTGAACAGCCCCAGAAGCAGTGTTTGGAAGAAAGATGCAAAAGGAGAGTTTGAGAGGAGAATCCGGAGCTCTGGGCAAATTGAGGTGAAATCAGAACTATCACATAAAGGCAGTAAACACAGGTTGGTGAGGTTCTCACGGTTTCAGGGCCCAGGGAATAATACATCCCCTAGAAAAAATCAGGGGGTGAGTTCGGTGATGGAGTCCACGGGTCATGACGTACACCAAAGACACTCACCACGGTGGACCAGCCCAGCACACGGTTCCGGGAGATTACTTTGATGGCCACCTAGAAAAAATACTGAGATAAGGGGGCCAGCCGGTGATCCCAGACTCTTCTCAGTCTAGACCCTCTGCCCAATTCCAGTCTCTCCACTCTAGTATTTCTAGTTCCCATACGTATCACACCCACTGGAGCTGGGATGCCTATCCAGTACTCTGAAGGCCCCAGAATCGTGTTAACTCCATCCAGCTAGCATCTTTACTCCTGAGCTCTTGTCGGGAAAGCATCAAGACCCCCTGAAATCCAGAATGGAGCTGTATTTTTTCTTTTGTTTTCTCTTTCCCACTGTCTCCCTACATCCCCCACCCTGTGACGCTGGTGTTGAACTCAGTGTTTGTGAATGATGGACAAACGACCCACCATTGACCCATATCCCCACATTCAAATTCTAAGTTTTTTGACATCGCAAGCCCTCCTCCATAATTCTACCCATCTCCAGGACACAACAACTATGTATCTGGATTCTTGTTTTCACGACTCCACTCTTAACACCTACTCAAAAAAATCCCCACTTCCCCCCCAACACGTACACTCGCGCGCGCACACACACACACACACAAACACACACGCATGAACGCACGCACGCAAATACCATGGATCTTGGGGTCCAGTCCTGAAGATCTGCCCCCTTC
Organism: Microtus oregoni; assembly: GCF_018167655.1. Classification (NCBI taxonomy): domain Eukaryota; kingdom Metazoa; phylum Chordata; class Mammalia; order Rodentia; family Cricetidae; genus Microtus; species Microtus oregoni. The sequence goes on from NW_024544602.1 coordinate 41,923, forward strand.
CCAGTATAAATGCCCAGTCTTCCAGAATTTCAGCCCACCCCCATACCCACCTGAACTCCAGACACACGTGCGCACTCACACATTCACACACATAGACTCAGACAGCAACCCTGCTCCTTATGATTCTACTACACATTTGCAAGCTCCCCACTGGAACAAGTGGCATCTCCGTTCCCCCACCACCACCCTTCGCCAAAACACCTGACCCTCCCAGAACCCCTCTAGGGGATACCTGACGTCTATCCGTGACGCGGTGTCCCGCGAAGACGGTGCCAAAGCCTCCCTTACCCAGGAGGGGGCCAAGTCGGTATTCGGCCTCGAAAGCTGCCCGATTCTTGCCACCTACGCAAGCGGAGGCGAGGAAATCAGGGTGGCGGTGTACTCTGATCCCAGCCGTGACTCTCGCCCCCACACCGACACCCATCATTCCAGTCCTCCCAACCTGCTTGTGACAGGGGAGATTGCGCTCACCTGGAGGCTGCGTGGGGGTTACAGGGGGCGAAGGAAGCCCCTGCAGAGGCTTGGTCAACATGGAGGAGGAGCTGCGTAGATTGAGCCCGCTGAATCCGCTGAGCCCGCAGGGCGTGGATGCCCGGGGCAGAGCGGCTGGAGAGCCAGGGCTGGGGGGCGCCAGGGTGGAAGGTAGGGAATCTGGTGGCCCGGAAGCGCCCGCAGACGGCGCGGCGTTAAGATTCGTCGCGCGCGCCAGCCCCAACGCTACTGAGCCGGGGCACGCGCCTCCCGGAGAGTCGCCCTGCGCGACAGCCCCGCCCACCTGGCTTTGATCAATCCAGACACGGCACCTGCTGTACCCCGGCCAATCGGAGCCAGTCCTTATTTGCATGCCACCATCAACGTTTCAAGTGTCCCTTATGCAAATACATGCCAGGTTCTTCCGCGGAGGCGGGGCCTGTATGCAAATGTGGGGGCGGGGCGGGCGGGCGCGCACAGACACACAGACACACGCGCTCGTGCACACGCACTCACGAACAGGTTTTGGGAGTCCCTTTGCGACAACCCCGTTTGTTTTGGTTGTTAGTGTGGTGGGGTGTGTGTAGACACTTAGAAAAGAAAGCGCAGCTTCCTTTCCTAGGATGCAGGTTTGCTGCCGCCGTCGCTTTTGCAGCCTTGGATCGGTGAGGAGACAACGCCAAACCAGCTTTTAAGAATCAAAGCCTGACCTGGCGGTTGTGGCGCATACCTTTAATTCCAACACTCGAGAGGCAGAAGCAGGCGGATCTTTATGAGTTCGAGACCCGCCTGGTCTACAGAGCGAGTTTAGAGACAGTCAGGACTTGTTATTCAGAGAAACCCTGTCTCGGGAAACAAACAAAAAACCCCAACAACAACAAAAAAACCCAATCAGAACCTGGAGCTAGGCAGGGTACTATGATGCAAGGGTGTTTCTCACCCAAGCTTAGGCATCCTTTGCCTCAAAACTGTAACCAGGCCCTTATAGAAGAGCTGGTCCATTATTCCATTATTCAGGGAAGGAAACATCTCCACCATGACAAGAAGGGGAGCAGGGTCATCAATGGCAGTTTGGCCCCTGTAGGGTGATTTTTAATTGCCATTATCCTACACAAACCTGGCTAGACTTAGCACTGGACCCAGTCAGGGGGTCTAGAATCTATAATGACAAGGCTTGGTTCTTGTGGGAACTACAACGTCCTTGTTTAAGAGGTAGGATCTGAAAGGCTGAAGAAGTGAACAGCCATGTCTGTGTAATTATCCAGAGGGCCTCATGTCCAGGAAGACAGCCACACAACTCCAAAGATACATAGAAAGCTAGGCGATGTAGGGTACATGTGAAATCCAAGTCCTCTGTATGCTGAGTCAGGAGGACCACCATGAATCGGCGGTCAGACTAGGGAACATAGTGAGGATGTGACTTAAATCCAAAAGCACTGCAGGTGAGATGACTCAGAGGGAAGGTATTTGCTACCCAACTCTGCCAACCTGTATGTGGTCCCTATAAGTTGTTTTTTGACTTACAGTTGTGTGTGAAAGTCACATACCCACACACAGACATACACAGAGGGAGGGAGAACCACCATGAAAGATACAGTCAGATACATTTAGGCAGACTTGTTCTAGACCTAGATGCACATGAAGATACACCCAGAAAATAACATCTCAGAAACAAAGTGATACGACTTTACTTGTACTGTCCCATGGGACCATTTAATACCTATGTCCCACCAGAAACTGACAAACCTGTTGCAAGCACACCACTACCACCAGATACCCACATTTACATACATAAAGATTGCCCCAGATAGGAGGGACCCAGATTCTGTCACAAGAATATACACAGATGTCACACGTGTGTGCACATGTGCACACACACAGCTCCAGAGCAGGCATGTAGTGATCTGAACACTACATAGATAAGCAATGTCACAAAAATAAATCCAATCACATACACACTATCAGATAACGCAGTCTTATCACTGAAAGTATCCAGACAAACTACAGATGCACTGGCACTGACAGACCCACGCAAACATGCAATTCTCTCAGATACCAGACACAAACTGTCATAGGCAGAGTCCCGTACTCAGTCACCATCTGACACACCTGGAAACAAGCCCTCATTGGACACAGACACATACACTCAGTGAGAGACACTGAAATACTCCGAAGTGGTAGATTCACTGTGGTCACAGGACAGACAATACACACAAAGCACAATAGTTACATGTCATTTTCCTTAACTCATTCAACATTACTAGGTGTTTTACTGTGAGCCTGACAGGCTTTAGTGCAGGGGTAGATCTTAAGACACACACAAACAAGATAAGTAAGCATCACAGCCCCAGCCCAGAAGTTTATTTATAGTACAGTTATTGGGGATAGTTGTAGACAGAAGTGAAAATGTGAATGAGATCGATCACACAGGGGTTTCTCAGGTGACCCCTCTGTCTTAAAAGACAAATAAGGTTGGTAGCTGAAGATAGGTTAGAGCAAATTGCAAGAAAAAGCCAAGAATAGCAAGAGGCAGGCTGAGGCCAAATGGTACAAACTTACAAAATACGGTAATACCCCCACCCCAAGTCTGTTAATAACCCCAACATTTGTGCTCTAAGAATGTACCAGGTACTGTGCCCAGTAGTACATTATTGACCATACACATTCTCTGTCAATACTCACAAATCAGAGAGCATGAGGTAGCAGACATTAATCACCCCTGTAGTTGCAGATGGGGCACTTTAAACTCAAAGAGAGCCCAAAGCCACACAGCTAGAAAATGCAGATAGATTTTAAATCAACCTCCTTGGCGTGCTCATGCTTGACCATGTATTTCAGATACCCTGCAGCCGCCCACTGGGCAAACCATACCCTCACCTGTGGGGCCACCACACACAGCCTTCTGCAAGGACCCCACTGAGGCATGCTGGGGAGAATACTGTTTTGAGAAAATCTGAAGGTCAGCCAGCCTTCTCAACCTGGGCTTTACAAACCCTAGGAGGGATGGACAGAGGTGTCAATAGAATTTGGAAGAAAACAATAAAAAAGGATTTAGCCACTTCATTCTCCAGCTTATGAAACCCAGTCAGGCAGAGGCCACCTCTGGTCACTTTCACTAAACTCACATAGCTTGTTATCAACTGTTTTTATTTCTTCATAGATTATCACAAGAATGAACATTAAGGTTGAGAGTGGAAATTCAAACAAAATTTAGTCATGGCCTTTAGCTCAAACACAGTCCATAATTATCCCTAGGCTCCCATTTAGAAATTTGGTTAGGTGGGAGTAAGGGCTTCAAAGTAGATTTGCTACTGAGGAAGTTTATGATTTTTGAGAAAAGCATCTCATTGTGTAGCCCGGCCAGCCTGCAACTCTACTATGTAGATCAGGCTGGCCTGAAAGTCATAGATCCACCTGCCTCTGACTCCCCAGTGCTGGGATCAAAGGCGTGACCCAGTTCTAGAAGAGGTTTCTTGTTGCTGGTTCTGTTAAACAGAATCCTGGTTATGTGGCCTACGTTAGTTTCAACTACCTAGGCTCTACATACATTGCACCTGGCAAGAAGTTAATTTAATAAACAGATCAAAGATGAACCCCAGCCTACAGACAGCACCTACTGGAGAACAAGTAGAACTCAGGGCAAGCCAAACTCTGTGCTTCCCAGAGGCCCATCCACCCCTGCCCCATACAGAACAGAGTTGCTCAGGGAAACTGACATTTGGTTTTATTGTGCCAAGGACATTACAGATGGTGGATCTTGTCAACACCTGCAGGGCACAGGCGCCCCACCTGTGGAGGCTGCTCCAACTCCCTAAACTCAAATCTTGAGTAGCAGCCATGATCTCCAAAGATAACCCCACCTCAGGAGTCCAAAGGTCAGCAAAGTCCCTGCAGCAAGGTCAGGGTTCATTGTCCAAAGCCAGTCTGCCACTGCAACCCTGCCACGTTCCTCTGGCTCATATCCTCAACCCCTCCAAAGAGCTGGAGGCCAGAAGACAGCAGAAATTCAACTCTTTGCCTGCCCACCATGCCCCATGGCCAGCTTGACTGTCTCCAAACCGGAGATACCATCGTCAAGGAGCCAGTGTTGCCACGAACACAGTTCTTGATTTTATAAGATAAAAGTACATTTTATAAAGAAAAATTTAATATGGAAGGCTCAGATTTTTGGGGTACTAGGAAGGAAAATTTCCCACTCCCGCCTTTCCTGTCACCACTATGGCAGAGGTGCGGCAAGTTTTCTGATCTGTAGGGAAGGGCGAGCAGAAGACTCCCTTTGTCTCAGTGTCTCTCTTTTCGGGGGCTGCCTGGATGCCACATGGTCTGTCTCTGTGTGCCTCTCGCCTACCTTCGGCACCCTTTCCAGAGTCCCCTGTGGAATGCTGAGATGGTGCTGTGCAGGGGGGCAACAGAGCACATCAGCTGGCAGAGACCAGTGTGGTGGTGGCAGGGATGAGATGGATGGAGCGCATAAGTGGGCCAGCCAGAGGGGAGTGGAAAAGAAGGATAAGGAAATGAACGAAGGAAGCCAAGAGGGAAGAAAGCCAAAGAAGGCTGGGTGGCATCAAAGGGCAGGAGTGGAGGGGTGGGGGTCAGGGGATTGTGTCCAGTCCCTGGGTCTCCATCAACTCTTGTCTGGGGGTGGGTCTCTGTGCACTTTGTTTTTCTTCATACTGTCTAGGTATTCCTGTTGGGACACTGCCAGCACCGATGCTAAGATCTCGTCATCATCCCAATCGTTCAGACCTGCTGGGCAGGAGAGAGAAGAGGACAATGATGACTGGGGTCCTCAGCCCATTCTCCCTCATGCCTATCTAATCCCTGGCTCTGGAAAATCCACCCAGGTCCCAATCACTCATCGGCTCCCTTAACTCTGTGAAACCCCACTAGAACCCTGTGGAGAAAACCTTTTGGGCCTGAAATTTTCCCTCATGCCTCTCATTTGGGAAGATGCCCAGGAGCTTCAAAAATCCTCCAGGCTCTCCCAGCTTCCAGCTGGCCCATCCCCTAAGGAGGCTTACCAAAGGCAGAGGGGGACATCTGCTGGATGAGGGCCCGGCACTCCAGAGCAGGGTAGAGGGACACTAGGGGAGATGTGGCCCGGTCAGCCCCTGATGAGAACTGACTGCTTGTACCTGAGGCAGATGAACAGTCTGAGGTAGGGCCCACCAAGCAGAGCCTTAGCCCAAGCAGGCACCCTGAGAGCAAGTCACTGACCTGGTGCACAGGGTGAAGGAGGTTTGGCAAGAGCTAACACAGTGCTTGGGGAAGGGGGCTTAATGCCTAGCTCAGCATGCAGTTCAGGGTGCTCGGGTGACGAGGCTGAACTTCGTTGCCTTGGAGACCGACTAGTCCATTCCTCCAGGCCACTGGAGGCTGCAGCTGTGGCTGAACTGCATGTGGCACTGGCTTTCCGGGGCTGCAGTAGGGAAGGAAAACGTGATAAGGACCTACCCCAGCTATGATCCTCCTGTGCCAGAGTGCTTAGACCCCTTCCAGAGTCCTGGCTACAGTACAGCTTTAATGTGCCGCAATGGAATAGAGGCAAAGTCCTAACCACTACCGAATCTTTGGAGGCTACTGAGAAAAATCACTACTCTTTTTTCAAGAGATCCTGACCCCACACCACAACCACAGTACCTTCACCATGAACTACCCAGTAGGCTGCTCCTCACTGGTCTCCTACTTCTACCCTTGCTTTCTAGCTTAGACTGTTTTACTCAGTAGTCAGGTGATCTTGCTACGTCCTAACTCACATCCAATCCTTTTTCCTTTTCACTGTTTCTGCCTCATTCAGAGTAAAATCAGTCTTCTCCAGAGTTCACAAGCCCCTATCCAACCTAGTCCCACTGCCTTGATTTCACCCAATACATTCTGTTCAGCTCCAGGCTATGTCTGAGTTATACCAAGTATGGCGCCCCCACCCCAGGCTTTGCTCTGTTCACATACTCAACTAACACAGCCCTTTCTCATCTCATCTGATGAGGTCTACCTTGTAACTGTTTAATACTGCAAACTCAAACCAGCCCCACTCAAGTCTCATTCTTCCCCTGTACCAACTGTCCATTTTTCATCTACCATACCTCCAACTAATTTATTCATTATGATTATTTTATTTCACTTTGAAAAAGCGAGCAGCCTAAGGACAGAGATCTTGCCTGCTAGGGCCACAAACATATCCTGCTACACTAGGAATAGGACCTCCAGCTTCCTGGCACAGGCCTACAATAAATACTTGCTGAACAGATTATTTAGCTCTTGCAAACGTCTAATCCTCCTCAGATGCCTGCCTTCCCCCTCCCCACCCTAATAAAGCAACTGGTTAAAACCACCACTCCTCCTGGTTTTGTACAGCCAGGGTCACTGGCCCCACCACAATGCCTTGTCTTCCTCGACAGACAGGATCATTGAAGGCAGTGAAGGAAAAGGTTTTACATCCTCAGTACAGAAGGCAGCATGCAAAGGGTTTCCAAAAAAAAAGCTGGTCTCTTTGTAGCTACCCATTGTTCCTTTGTGCCACCAGCAGTGGTGGCTGCTCTCCTTTGTTTCTTAAAAGCTGCTCTCCTTTACTTCTTAAAAGCAAGTGTTGAGAGTTCCAAGGTACGATGCCAAGACTAAAGACGAGATGAGTAACCGATGGGGCTGGGAGCTTCCCTCTCCCATATTTTATCCCTGTTCATTAGGGGCCAAAAGATAAGAAGTAACAGGTCTTGGTCAGGCCAGTCACAGAGTCCATGACCCACCTGGCTGGGTCCCCGGACCTGGCGGGCCTGTTTCTCCTGATCCCTCAGCCATTGCAGGTAGGATTCTCGAGCCACCTGCTCCTCTATGGCCTCATTTGTGGCCTCCCAGTCTGTAGCTCGTTTCTTGTCTTCCAACATTTGTTGTTCAATCCATGATTCCTCTGATGTCTTTATGGCATTCTTCATCAGGGACTGTTCTGCAAACTGCCAGGAGAGGAACAGGGATGTGGGGTGATGCTCTGAACCTGGGCAAGAGCCTGAATGGGCTCAGGAAGGTAGGCTTACAGGCCTTAGTAAAAACAACACAAGAAAAGTTATTTTTACAAAGTACTCCTCAGCAGATTGTACAGATTGGTAACTGGAGGAAAGCAGGCCTAGATTATAAGACCTGACATTCTGAATTCCTATGGTCAGAAATGCTGGCCCAACCCCAAGACACCTCAAGCGAAGCACTAAGTCTGGGGATTAAAGGGGCTCTTCAGTCTAGGCCTTAATATAAAGAAGCCTCACCTAGTAACGGCTCTATTTCACAATGCTGAAGCCTTTCTCAAATATTCACAGGGCAAAGGAAAGAGATGAACAGAGAAGTGAACTGTACAGACAGACATGGAGTGGAGGCAGGAGTCAAGCATATATGAGGCTGGGTGTGGCTATGTGAGGGGATGGAGGGTCAGTATCGGCATGGTGTGGGTGCTAGGACACTGTATGAGAGAACTTCATGCCAAGTTTTAAGACACTACAGCATTATTTGTTTGTTTGTTGAGACAGGGTCTTGCTACATGGCCCAGTCTGATCTTGAACTCACTATGTAGGCCAAGCTGGCCTGGAATTCATGGCAATCCTCCTGCTTCAGCCTCCCAAGTGCTGGGATTACAGGCGTGAGCCACCACATCCAGCGATGTGACACTAATGAAATAATAGAGAACATCAAAGTATATTTCAGGGATTAAGTGTAAATACTGCTTCATAAAGTTTTAGTTAATGTTCTTTTTCCCCAAAAACAATGGCTTTGGTATGCAGTCCAGATTAGCTTTGAATTCACAATTCTCCTTTCTCTGCCTCTGGAGTACTAGGATTTGAGGCACGTTCCACCATGCCCTAGCAAGCCTCTCTCTTTCCCTCCCCCCCTCCTCACACACACACACACACACACACACACACACACACACAAATACATAAATGCATGTACAACATATTTTTCTGTCATGTAGCATACTAGGGTGAATGTATGTATGGAAATGTTAGATTGAGGCCAGCCTGGTCTACAGAGTGAGTTCTAGGACAGGCTTCAAAAACACAGAGAAACCCTGTATTGAAACACAACAACAACAACAAAACATGGATTCAATTCCCAGCACTGCAAAATGACAAAAATGAAAGTAGGTAAGCAATCTAACCACAGAGAAAGATACAGAGATGGTAAGTGGACATGTTAAGAGACACTCAGGCTGGGTATAGCTCAGGGGTAGAGCACTAAAACAATGTTCAACACATTGTTACCAATTCAAATAAACCTAAAACTTTCAAAAATGGCTAAAATACAAAAAAGTAGTGTTAGGAATTTTTCCTAACATGAACTCTCTGCTGATGCAAATTCTCAATCAAGCCAAATCAAAACAAGCCAAATTAAAAAATATCCAGGTTTAATGGGAGTCCTTCACTCTCAGGTGGCCCCAGGGGGAACCAGGACGCCACAAAAAGGACCACCAGAAGGAAAGAAAAGAGACCACGTGTTCCTCTTTTGGGAGTTCACTTAAATAATCTGTGGGAGTGGGTCAGGACCTGGGGGGGTCAGGACCTGGCCTGCTGGGATTTGGAGTCCAGATCAATACAACTCTCAGGCCTGGGGGCTGGGATAGATGCAAGGGGCTGGGGTCTACGCTCCCAACTTAACAAGTAGGAAGATCAATTCCTGGGAAAGTGAACTTTCATTCATTGTGATAAACACACACACACACACAAAATCAGTCCACTTCATACAAAGCCTAGCAGTTCCTTACAAATCATAGTATAGTTTTTAAATTCTGAAATCCTGCTTCAAGTTGTAATACAACTAAACATAAAATTTAAGTTCCCACAAAAACCTGCACACAGCAGTTTGCAGAAGCTTTATTAATAATCATCTAAACCTGGAAGCAACCAAGGATATCTTTCAATAGGTGAATGATTAAACAAACCGTGTGCCTCCACAAATGGAACAGAGATAAGAAAATAGCTAACAAGCCATGAAAAAACATGGAAGTTTAATGCATACTGCTACCTGAAAGCAGCATTTGAAAAGGCTACATACTATGATTCCAATTACGTGACTTTCTGAAATAGGGAAAAACAGAGTCAATAAAGAATCAGTCGCTGAAGGGGAAAGAGTGGGGAACATTCAGGGGCTAAAACTATTTGAATGATTAGGGGCCTAAAATAGATGCACTTTGTTGTAACGCCTCTGTCAAAACCCAAGGAACTTTACAAAACAAAGACTAATCCTTAATGTATGCTAATCGCCTTTTAAAGATCAGATAAGAAGTGAGGCTCCCAGGGACAAAAACCACCTTACAAATGTATGCAAGGACAAGCAGGTGGTGGCCTCAGGCACTCAGGAAATGAATAGACTCAGTAACTCTAAATATAAAAAGAACTGGGCTTATCACTGGACTCCAGGGGGTCCAGTTAATGAGTCTGCCCCAGTTTATAGATGTATATGTAAATGAGTGGTGGGTGGTGGGTAAAGTTTTCTCAACTTTAAAGTGGGAATTTTACTCAAAACTGGAAAGGGGGCAAGAACGAGGCCTGTGATGGAGAAATTTTAACTGGAGACATCAGCAGTAACTCTGTGTTTAGGTTAACATAAATTCAGGGAGATAGCTATAATCCTCATTCCTTAAGTGTGATTTCCTTCATTAACAATACAGTATTCAAAAGGTGGGAAACTTAATCCTACTTCTGTCAGATGATCAAAGACAACATCAACAGTCACGATCTTATTCCTAAAATACACTCGATATATCGTTCTGAGAACGGCACTTAATCTTAGTGCTTTCCCTCCCCAAACCCAAAATCTGGGTTTAAATAATAACAACATTCAGAAAGAGTATTTCCCTGTAATACCTTTAAATGGTACTCCTTTAAATTCCCAAAGTCAACAAAAATAATAAAAAATTCCCAAAGTCATCAAAACAAGAGTAAGGAATGAGGCAGGAACTTAATAGGAATGTATTACCACTGCGTCAAACACTATAAGAAATGTACCAGAGTCTCTGTGGCTTGGGAGGAAGGAACTAGATGGAAACTCTGTGTAATGAGAAAACAATTCTGAAGGTTGGCAAGATAGTTCTGGGAGTAAGGGCACTTGTGCCAAGCCTGATGACCTGAGTGAGTTTAAACCTCATAGGCATAACTGACTCCTACAAGTTGTTCTTTGACCTTCATACACCCCTACCTGAAATAGATAAATGTAAAAAAATTTCAACAATTAATTCTATTAATTAGAGAAACTTTTAAACATTCCATTTTTTTTAAAAAAAGGAAAGTCAACCCAGGAAAAGTTATAGATGAATCTTAAATAGTATTAAGTGTGAGTGGGGGGGTCATTTTGGTAAAGCTACATACATATTGCATAATTCCCAATATATAGCATTCTAGAATAGACAAAACTATACAATGGGTCCACAAATAAAAAAAAAACAATGAAATTCTTTAAAATTTGTTAAAGCCAGAAGAAGTCAAAGGGAACAATTAAATGTTAGATAGTGTCCTGGGACAGAAAAGGTTCACCAGGAGGAAACTGAGGAAATGTGAATAAAGCGTGGTCTTTACTTAATGTATCAATACTGATTTGTTAATGACGACAAGTGTGCTCCATTAACGTTCATCATAATGTGGCATGTGGAAACGTTAATAGTCTCACAATCATTCTGCAAATCTAAACCTTTTCTACAATTTATTAAAAAGCAAAACAGGTTCCCCCAACCCCAGGGTTGGAGGGTATGTTAATGCTAGTGTGTTTCTTAAGATGAGGCAGGACCACCTTCTGTTCGAAGGAAGTGAGACTTGAATAGAGGATTTCAAAATCCCCAGGAGGGGATAGAGTGAAGACAGAAAAGAGGGAGGAGAGGGGGTGGGGAGGAGAGGGGGGTAAGGAGGAGAGGGGGTGGGGAGGAGAGGAAGGAGGGTTAGGAATAGGAAAAGCAATCTAGGAGAAGTGGGAGAAGGAAGGTCAAGGGACAGGATGAAAGGAGGGAGGAAAGAATAGGGAAGATGAGAGGAAAGAGACTATGAGAATGAATGATTTCTGCCAGGAGATGGGGGGAAATGAAATGCCATCTTCTGACACTTACTAGGTCTCAGGCCTATGGGAAGTGTTTTCAGTATTGGCCCCACCTATACAATCTGCCTCAGGGTCCATTCTAGTAAGCTGTATGTGGGTCAAGGCTACACACCAGGACCGTGACCCCAACTGTCTCTAACTACTATGAAGTTGTGCAAGCCTGGCTACCCAGGACAAGGTATCCTAAGAGGCCACTCTCAATAAGCATAAGATGAGTGAGCCAACTCATGGACAGGCAAATCAAAACCATAGAATGAGTTCTGATCAACAGTAACTAATTTTATATACAGGTGAGACTTAAGGAGAGACTCAAAGAGGAGAGAGGACATTTTGTGGGCTAAGGGCAGAACCAACACTCTGTAAAATACCCATGGCACAGGGACCCACTTACCCCTGGTTTAAATGATGGCAGGCCGAGCCCTACACCAATAGTGGCCTTGTTAGGATTCACCACTGAATTATAGTGGATATTCCGGTGGTAGCTGACACGGATGGGTTCATCTTCATTTTGATGGATCCCATGGAATGTGTTGATAGGTTCTGCAGAGAAAGAGAAGGAGGGAGCATCCACAGGAGACCCAGTATGGTTGGCTCTGATGAAGCACCATTAGTCCCTCATCTACCCACTACAGAAGTACCTGTGCTGTATTGATACACCTCCACAGGACGGTTGTACATCTCTGCCATAGCCTGCATCTCAATGTGGTTACCATGGCAGTTGTTTTTCCTCTTGCGATTGATATAGGTTGTGAAGTCTTCTGTGACATAGTTGGAGAAGTAGTCAGCATTCTTCATCTGTAGAAGGAATTAAAAATTAAGGTCTGTATACAAAGGAGATCCTCCTACCCTCCTCCTGTCCCAAGGCCTCCCCAGGATCTCACCAGATAGTCCATGCAATGTTTTCGTACAACCTCATGCATGTCCTGGTCTCCATACACCTGGTCAGCTGGGGGTGCGGGGACAAAAGAAAGGAAAGGATGGAGTTACAGCTGTCATCACAAGAGTTCTGAGTCACAGAACATCATTCATTAGTGGAAAGACGGGCTGAGGGACTAGGGAAAGTCCCTTTTCTACACCAAGCCCGGAGAGGTCTTTTGTGTGCTGTAATGGGGTGGTGGTAAATGGCAAGCAAGGTCTGAAGATGTGCTGAACTTGCACACATAAACCAGGTGTGGCGGTGCCACGTCTTTCATCCCAGCCCTCAGGATATGGAAGTGGGATGATCAGATTATCTTCATCTACAATGTAAATTCATGAGACTCTCTCAGGAAAAAAAAAAAGAAACCAGGTTAGACAATCATGAAGAATGAGAGAGTATAGGGATGTATAAGTATAGCACAGTCAATGGCCAGCAAGATGACTCTGAATAAAGTCCTGACACGTGAGACTCACATAGTTGAAGGAGAGAACCAATTCCCTTAAATTGTCCTATGACCATATGCCCTGTGGCATGCCACCACAATCTCCATACCCACCAAGAAATGAAAATATAGTAACAAAAGGTTTTAAAGTGACAATGTCAAACTAGAGGTTTCCTCAAAAAGTAAACTGGCCTTTGTAAATTACAAGTACAAAGGAGGTTAGTGCACACCTATAAACAAGGCTGAGTCAAGAGAATTGCCAAGGTCAAAGACAACCTAGATCACTAGACTCCATTTCAAATCAAACCAAACCAAACCCTACATTCAATGCCTACCACCACTACCACAAAAAGCATAAAAACCACCATGCTCCACCATGATTAGAATCTTTTTGTTTTGTTTTTCAAGATAGGGTTTCCCCATCTGTAGTCCTGGCTGTCCTGGAACTCTTTGTAAACCAGGCTGGACTTGAACTCACAGAGATCCACCTGTCTCTGCCTTTTGAATGCTGGGATTAAAAGTGTACAATACTATCACCCAGCTACGATTAGAATCTTAACCAGAAGAAAAGGAAGAAAAAATACTTACTCTGCCAAATAATAACTAGTAGGTTAGTTCTCTGGCTTGACTCTCTGGCTACCAGACAGGTATGACCTGGCAGGTCTCTAGTGGACAATAAGTATAAAGTGGTAGAATCCCTCTATTATTCAATTCATCAAAGGTGTACACAGACTGATTACACAAGGCCTCTACTGAAAGTAGAGGGCAGCTCACACCTAAGTGCACTGCCAGCTCAGGACCTGGTATAGCAAAAGAAATTGAATATAGTCTGCTGAGCAGCCATATAGACTGAAGCACAGAAACAGGAGTCTCTTCTCCCATAACGTGGGTCTGAAGATAAGGCAAGCCTGACTTTCACTAGCTGCCTTGAAAAAGGGAATTTCCCTGTGTTTCCCCAGAGGTTCACCACACTGATGGGATGCCCCTGGGGCTCAGGGATGCTAGAAATGGGAGCGTGCCCACCAGTCAGGCCAGTCTTTTCTCTGAAGACTTGCCAGCAGGTCTTCACTGCCTTCTGATTCCCTCCATGAGGGTTCTGTATGGTACGGAAACAAAGGCTGCACTGAAAAAGAAAAGTGGGCAGCTACAACAGCCTCAACTCATCCTAGAGGTGAAGATACCTGAGGGGTGGAGGAGAAGGGTCTGTGAAGGCAGGAAGGGGTAGCCCCTTCACTGATGTAAACAAGGATGTGGCTTCTGTGGCCACACTCCCCTCCCCAGCACTTCCAGCAAGTCACATGTCCTGCATACAAGCTGGGGGTGGGGGTTGGGAGCTGCTGCTGCCTTTCTTAGAAGCCAGGACCACAGAGGCTGCTGTGGCTGCTTGGGCTGCTGGAGGAGCTATTTCTGTAGGCTGAGCTTGGAGGCAGTACAGTCTGCAGCTGCCATAAACAGGAACTAAGATGGGAGTGAAAGGGTTAAATAGGGGTGGGCTACCAGGCTCCATGAGCTGAACTGAGATAACGGGGACTATGTATCTCCTACAGAAGGGATCTCTCTTTGCCAGAGCTAGATGCCAGATTTGGGGGGTACACGACGGGGTCTTTTATCTTGTCTTTTTCTGGCAGAAAGTTCATGTCACCTCTTAGCTGTGTGGCACTGGACAAGGTCTTTCATTTCTGGGTTGAAATTCATAAAGTGGGGACAGTAACTCTTCTTCCACTTAAAATGGTATTATAAAGACTATAGAGGGCTGGGAATATATCTCTGTGGGAGAACATGGGTGCTAGGTTCAATCTCCAGTATGGGGATGGGACTACAAGAGAAGGTTTGTCAACTATCTGTAACACAAGCAGTGGTCAAGAAAACAGGTGCTCCAGGCCAGCCTGGTCTACAAAATGAGTTTCAGGACAGCTAGATCTATGTAGAGACCCTGTCTCAAAAAAACAAAAAAAAAATCAGGCAAGCCATTGCAACTCCTATTATACTGCAAGCTATCCACCAGTCAGGGAGAGTGTTGAGAGAATTGCTTATTAAGCCCTTCCTCATTTCTGTTGCACTTCCTCCACCAGAGGAAAGCCCCAAATGCAGAAAAGGAGGGGTATCCCTTCAATTACAAGCACCGCTAGCTCTCTTTACAGAATTCAGTGCCTTTGTTCAAAACTTTGACAACCAAATTCCTACCAAACTAGCAATACTCGCTTTATGTGTAGGGCCCTTAGGTACAGGCAAGTTATAGTACTTATAGACTCATCCCAGCTTTTGTAAGGAACAACCTCGCTAGCCTCAACCTTACAACAATCCTCCTTCTTTGGCCTCCAAGTGCTGGGATTATAAGTATATAACACCATACCCAGTGTATACCTTAACTTTGTAATTATTAACGTGTAATAAAATATGCATCTCTATTCCAAGGAAATAGACACAGTACCTCCCCATCAAGAGGAAAAATTTTTCTTCGATGTTATAGGCAAAGCATATCATAACATGAATTAGCTTCTCTAATTTTCTAGTCCTACCAATTCTGTCCTTAGGAAAATTCCTCCTCCTCCCAGATTAGCATGTGGGGTGGACCAAGGAAGGAGAAAGAGTGGCCCACTGGAACCACAAATAAAGGGGGAATTCAGAGAAACTGTTTTGACAGAAACTGAAACTTCTCTTGCTAACACTGCACTTGGCCATATGCACCTGGTTTCTTCTTCCAGGGTCCAGCTGGAAGGGGGTCCCCCACTATACTCTACCTCTGTCCCCTTTCTACGCAGGACTCACAAGTTCTCAGTACAGTAAGATCATTAATTAGTTCTATTACAGACTTTTCAAACTCATTTGATCCTCACCAAAAAAACAAAACAAACAAACAAAAAAAACAAAAGTTACACAAGATGGGGGAGGCACTGATATAGAAATAGCATAGCTAGTTCAGGATCACATATTTCTCACATATTTGGTGTCAAAGATGGAAAGGCACCAACACCTGGTCCCAAGTGACGTTCCCACACTCCATCTCATGTCTCACAGCCACCTTATTTTCCTAGGGCTAGGCCTGATCCTAGACGTCAGTTTCCCTGCTAGCACAAGGAATGACTTGAAACAAGGGAAAGGCCTGTAACTGAGCAGAGATAACAAGTATCAGGGACCGCACACCACACTTCTCTAGATTCAACACGAACCTTCCTCCCCACACACCATACTGCTTTGCTTTCTCTGAACATACAAAGATACTCACATAGAAGCACACATATGTACCCACATGAAGCCTGTAGGGCCTTCAAAAGACTGAAATCTTTGAGACTAAATACCCACATGACCAACTCCACAACACAAAACCACAGCATACTGTGAATATATATTCTTGTCACCAATCAGGAAAAACTGAAACCTAAACAAGATGTGAGACTGCATACTCAGGAAGCCATGCCACTTCCTTCCCAGCCTTTGCTAGGGATAGGTGGGAGAGGAATGACCAACATCTCTAACAAACTTCTTTCATCCTTCTCCTCTACTGCCTGCAGAAGTCCTTTTTCTTCAGGATCCCTAAAATGCTTGAAAAACAAAAACAAAACAACCTGCATTTGCCCACACATACCATGTAAACATACTATGTTGTATACAAACACACACACACACACACACACACATACACACACACACACAATATGGTATGTTTAATAAAGGAAGCTTGGTTTTTGTGGAGAACCTAAAAACAAACCACACAAACATGGGTACACACAGCAGCAAGGAGCAACAGTAGATCTCCACTGTCCTTCTGCTCCTGTGGGAGCCCTGGCCCCACTGATGAAAAAGGAGTGAGGAAAAGGTCCTACCCATCTATCAACCAACAATGGTATTGCATTCCCAACTGTTCCACTGGGTACAAACTATGCACAAGACACATGACCTCAGATCCAATCTGAGGTATATGCTTTTTTGCTTGAGGATTCCCAAGAGGAAATGGGAAAACACAAAGATGCTGAACAGAGAGAGGTCAATGGAGACAGGTGTACAGGAAATAGCACAGAGAAATCTCCTGTGTCTTGATATAATCGCAAACACTGCTGTTCTGACATTGGTTGAGTGACCTACATAAGACAGGGTCCTGGCTTTATGGTGAGGCCTTAGTTACTCATTTTATAAAGTTGTCAAATCTAAGGCCAAAAGGTGGTGGCACATGCCTTTAATCCCAGCACAGGGGAGGCCAGAGTCAGAAGGCTCTCTTGAGTTTGAGGCCAGCCTGGTCTACAGAGTGAGATTCAGGACAGTCAGGGCTACAAAGAAAAACCCTGTCTCAAAAAAACAAAAACAAAAAGAAAAACCTGTCAAAATTAAGTTACAAACCACGACATCAATATGTCTGCAATTCCAATACTCAGGAGGTTGAGACACAAAGAGCATCACAAGTTCAAGGCCCAAGGCCACCTGGTCAACCAAGAAAGTTCCAGGCTAGACTGGGCTAGGTCTGCTCCAAAAAATAAACAATAATAAAAAGCAAAATCTTAAAAAATTACCTAACAAGCCGGGCGGTGGTGGCGCACGCCTTTAATCCCAGCACTTGGGAGGCAGAGGCAGGCAGATCTCTGTGAGTTCGAGACCAGCCTGGTCTACAGAGCTAGTTCCAGGACAGGCTCCAAAGCCACAGAGAAACCCTGTCTCAAAAATCAAAAAAAAAAAAAAAAAATTACCTAACAGCCATCCTTCCCAATGTTGATGATCCATGTTCCAAGTCCAGAACAACCAGAGACATGGGTCTGGATAATATTTCTGGGCTATAACACAAAGCTCTAGCTACTCTCTCCTGAAGTCCATGCAGACACCCCTATGTGGCTTCTACTTGGCCCAAAGGCCAGCACCACTGCCATGGCCAGGGCTAGATGTTTCTGCTGAGTCGAACCCAAATGGAGGAAAAGGGAGTGAGACTTAAGTTTCTAAGAGGAGGTTATCTGAGCACAGCAGGGGCAAGGTGGATCATAGGATACCCACATACACCCAAGAGTTCACTGATGCTCATAAATCTCTAGGAAGAGGTGCCAGGGAGAAACGGGTACAAGCAATTGATACTGGTTCAAAAGTGTTGTCAGAATGTCAGTGGTAAAACAAAGGGCAGAAAACCACCTGCCTAAGATTCTCAAGAATGGAAGAATAGGGCTGGAGAGATGGCTCAGTGGTTAAGAGCACTGGCTGCTCTTCCGAAGGTCCTGAGTTCAATTCCCAGCAACCACATGGTGGCTCACAACCATCTGTAATGAGATCTGGCGCCCTCTTCAGGCAGGCAGAATGTTGTATACATAATAAATAAATAAATAAAATCTTTAAAAAAAAAAAAAAAGAATGGAAGAATAAATTCTAGCTGGAAGAAGGAAAGTCCAGAGATGTCAAAGAACAGACAAACTAAGAAGCTAGATCAGTGGTTCTCAACCTTCCTAATGCTGTGACCCTTTAACACAGTTCCTCATGTTGTGGTGACCGCTCCCTAACCATAGAATTATTTTGTTGCTACTTCATAACTAATTTTGCTGTTATGAATTATACTGTAAATATCTGTGTTTTCTGATGGTCTTAGGTGAAAGGGTCAATCAACACCCTGGGGCCTCCTGTGTATTCTTTGAACACCTAAATGCCTCCATGCAAACTCTACCATTGTCACTTCCCTTTCTATCCCTGGTAGTGCTGGGCATCAAACCCAGGGTCTCCTGAATGCTAGGCAAAAGCTCCACTACTGAGCTAATACCTTCTGCCGTCTTTTCAGACCTTCAACTGATTCTATTTCATGGGATAATGATCCAAAATTTTCAGGAGGGCCTGAAGCACACAGATGAATGTATGGCACACAGTAGGGTCAGGGAAACAACAACAAAGTGCCATATACGTGGGCAAGTCACTCAAGTCCAACTCTCCATTACATGTTCCCTTCACTATTTAATACATGGTAGGAAGTTAAAGCCTGCAAGCCCTGGTACAAAGCCTAAGGTGATGACCATCTGTCCCTGTATAAGCTAGGCTAGAAACAGGGGGACAGCAGAAAGCCTGGGGACAAAGTCCCCTTCCCCGGCACACATATTGTGTACTCTGCACCAGGGAAACCTCTAGGAGGCCTAGAGACCAGGGACCATGTACTTCAGGGGAGAGGCCATAGGACTTGAGGTTTTACAGAGAAAAGCTGAGGGCAGCCCAGTCAGGGGAAATGTGTAGCCATAGTGCTGATAAGGAAAGGCCTTTTAACCTGCTGTGGTCAGCTCTTCCTGTGTGCTTGGGCCCCTTACTGGAAGGCCCCAATTGAGGAGGGGGGAGCTAGATAGACAGACACATACATACAAAAATTGCTCTTGATGTGAGGTACTATTCATACCAGGTCCTCAAGAGCCCCAAGCTTCTTCAGTGAGCATGAACCCATATGCCCAACAGTAATCTTGCCTCTCCTCCATCCAGCCTGAGGTTAATACAGGGCCTAGAAACTACTAGGTCCTCCTCACCTTTTCATTCTCTGCCTTCCCTTTATCCCCAAGATACCTCCAAAGCAAGTTCTTTCTCTAGTGAGTAGTCCAGGGAGAAGATGACTTCAAACTAGAGAGTAGGAAAAGTTAGGATTGTCCTCTCAATTAACAGACACCATTTTCTGAATAGTCTCTGCTTGGTAGAGGGTGAGCAGCCATTTGTCAATCCATCCCACAAATATTTCTGGCTCTGGGGCACAACTGAGAATACTAGTGCTACTGTTCCATGATAACTTATTATGTATCGCCGGGCAGTGGTGGCGCACGCCTTTAATCCCAGCACTCGGGAGGCAGAGACAGGCGGATCTCTGTGAGTTCGAGACCAGCCTGGTCTACAAAGGGAGTTCCAGGACAGGCTCCAAAGCTACAGAGAAACCCTGTCTCGAAAAACCAAAAAAAAAAAAAAAAAAAAAAAAAAACTTATTATGTATCAAGCATTAAGGGATTTACCAAAGCAAATCAAGCCAGAACAGTAGAATCCTTTAATCAATTCTCCAGCTAATAAAAGAGGGTCCAGAAAGAAGAATCACTTGCCCAGGAGTGGTACCTGATCCAGTATAGCTTATAACAGACATGAGGGTCATCCAGAAACTAAAAACAGACCTAGAAAGAACTCAAGGAGTCCTTGGGACCACCACCATTTCACAGATCAGAAAACAGTCTAAGAGCCACACAGCAGTTATAAACTGGGCCAGAACTAAAAGTCAAATCTTTGGCTTCCCAGCAATTTTCCCTGGAAGACAGAACCTCTGGTGCGGGAAGAGAACAGGTCACACTCCTGTCTCCCTTCAAGTTGGTATGAGATTTCACATTTACTCGTTTGGACAAAGATTCATAGCCACAAGGGACTCAAAGATCTAGCTCAGGCTTAGTAGACAATATTTAGAAATTATTAATTCCACCCTGGCACAGTAGTACATGTCTATAATCCCAGCACTTGGGAGGCAGAAGCAGGTGGATCTCAAAGTTTGGGTCCAACCTGGTCTACACAGACCGAACAGCCAGGACTAACAGAGACCCAGTCTCAAAAAATGACTAATTCTTGGTGGCTGGAGAGATAGCTCAGAGGTTAAGGCCCTGAGTTCAATTCCTAGTAACCACAAGGTAACTTACCAAACATCTATAATGGGATTTGGTGCCCTCTTCTGTCATGCAGGTATACATGCAGGTAGAACACTGTATACATAACAAATAAATCTTGAAAAAAAAATTACTAATTCTTAGCTGTAAATAGTGTCTCACACTTATAATCTTAGCTCTTAGGAGGCTGAAACAGGATTATTCCAAGTTTCAGGTTACCTTGGACTAGAGAGTGAGACTGTCTCAAAAAAAAAGAATTTTTCTAGTTTTGACAGCTGTACAGAAACCAATACAGGGCTGGAGAGATGGCTCAGCGGTTAAGAGCATTGCCTGCTCTTCCAAAGGTCCTGAGTTCAATTCCCGGCAACCACATGGTGGCTCACAACCATCTGTAATGGGGTCTGGTGCCCTCTTCTGGCCTGCAGACATACACACAGACATAATATTGCATACACAATAAATTAATAAATAAATATTTAAAAAAAAAAAAAAAAAAAAAAAAAAAAAAAAAAAGAAACCAATACAGACACATCTGTTAAAGAAACATACAGAAGCCAGGTGGTGGTGGCTCACGCCTTTAATCCTAGCACTTGGGAGGCAGAGGTAGACAGGTCTCTGTGAGTTCGAGGACAGCCTGGGTTACAGAGTTCCAGGACAGGCTCCAAAGCTACAGAGAAACCCTGCCTCGAAAACCAAAAAACAACAGAAATATTTATGAATGAAATGATCCTGTGTTAAGTTGTACTGTAAAAACACTGCTTCAGGGAAGTGAGAAAGAGTGGGCAGGGTAGTTATAAAGTAAGGCTATCTATCTGTGTGTTAATGAGTGTGTGTGTGTGTGGTTTCTTTTTTTGAGATAGGGTTTCTCTGTGTAACAGTCCTCGCTGTCCTGGAACTTGCTCTGTAGACAGGCTGGCCTCGAACTCACGGAGATCTGCCCATGTCTGCCTCCCAGATTAAAGGTTTGTGCAACCCCCACCCAGCTGTGTTAATGACTTTTTGAAGCTAGATGAAGAGTCTGAAAGGGCTCACTATTTTCTCTACTTTTGTGCAAGGTAAAAGAAAAAAAAACCCTAATATAGAAACCTATAAAGATCTAGGTTTTTTTTTTTTAAACAAGACAAAATATACTTGGCTGGCTTGTAACACGCTACATAGACCAGGCTGACCTTGAACTCACTGAGATCCACCTGCCTCTGCCTCCTGCATGCTGGGATTAAGGGCGTGCTTCAACATGCCCAGTTTCACAAAAGAGGCACAAGCACAAACACAGAATAGAGACCTTCCCCAACACACCACACCACACCACAGAAAACTCTGGGTACAAACTCTTACATACCAAAGTGACAACGTAATATGGTTAACCTAGATATAAAATCCTGACTACCACATACTTTTTGTGTAACCCTAGGCAAGCCACTTCCCACTTCTGAGACACCTTTCTCATCTGACAAGTAGAAGCAACATCAGTCCCCACATTCACCTACACTGTGGGATAATAAAAGGGTTTCCAGGCCAGGCGGTGGCGCACACCTTTAATCCCAGCACTCGGAAGGCAGAGACAGTTGGATCTCTGAGTTCGAGGCCAACTTGGTCTACAGAGTTGAGTTCCATGGCAGGCTCCAGAGCTACACAGAGAAACCCTATCCTGAAAAACAAAGAAAAGGGGCGGGGGGTGCTGGGGTTTCCATGCCAGGTGGTGACTGCTCAACCCTTTAATCCCAGCACTTGGGAGGCAGAGGTAGGCTGATCTCTAGGTTCAAGGCTAGTATGATTTACAGGGCAGCCAAGACTACATGCAGAGAACCCTGTCTCAAAAACAAACAAAAACATGGATAGATGGATGGATGGGTTTCCAGTAGTGTTAAGTCTCTAAGTGATGTCACTTTATCACTACTATTGCTGTTATTATTCACTCAACACAATCTATGACAAGAGGCCAAACGCTAACATTAGGTTCATGCCTGGCTATCCTAAAATACCAACTAGTTAACTCTGCTGAAATTCTGTCTCAGGGGCTGCTGACAACAGGGACACAGCTCAGAGGTATCTTTAAAGCCCCACAGCCCGCAGGACCAAGGCAGAGACTCACCTACAGCCCGGAATAAACAGGCACCATCCTCCTTCATCTGTTTGATGATGAAGCCTTTCTTGTCCCGTAAGGCCTTTTCAAACCAGTGTTCCTGCTGGAGGAAACAGTGGGAGGTCAGCAACAGGGAAAACCCATACCCAGGGAAGCCTGTACCTCTTCCCCAGGATCCTGTCCTCAATTCCTGAGAGGCCTGATGATTGGCAAAAAAGGATACTGGGAAATTCACAGCCCTTCTTGACTACTCTGTAACCAAAATGCAAGAGATTCAGTCACTGGACAAGAACAAGACTTAATCCCAGAGAGGTCCCAGATCCCCTAGAAATAGAAACTTCATCTGCTTTCAGATCCCTGCTCTAGATATTGCAAGACCTGGCCCAGGCAGCCAGAGGCCTGGACCCCCTAAGTCCTTAAATGAAGAATGTGGTTCTCTATCAAGTTCACTCAGGGAAGATGCTAAAGAAGCCTATAAACATCTGGGAAATTCTAAAATATATTTTGTAAGGCAGAAAGTGAGCCAACTATGATATCAAGTGTGTCCAAATACACTTACATGTACATTTACACAAGTCTCTACATATGTATAGTACAAAATGGAAAAAAGTAGACAATAAAATATAATCCTAAGTATTCATGCTATGCTATAGGTGATTTTTCTTAACCTCCTTTCCCAATAAGATTCACTATTCTTCATCTAAAATTCCAAATCCCTAAATGTTTTAAACATCAAGGGACTTCAAACAATACAGAAATCCCAAAGTCTTAATCTAATGTCCCATCATAACCTGAAGAGAACTGACATACAACCAGATGGCCTACTTGAGGGTGAAGACTGAAACACTGTCACAAAGAAACATTCAGGCATGTGATCCTGAGGTACTGCTCTAACCTCTGCTAAAGTATTATATAATCAAAGTATAAACACCAGGAGACTTTGCCAAATTCTGAATAGTTTCTAAATTCCAAATTACATTTGATCCCAAAGGTTTGGTTAAGTGAACCTATACAAACTCATACCTCCAAATTAAAATAATAGTAATGACCTTGACAGCTTAAGACATTTCCATTTCAAAATGAAGCAGAAGCAGATCTTTCTCAGGCTCCTCCTGCCCTCTACTGGTTGCCAGAAGCAGACAGCCTGACCCAGCAACAGGGCTGTACAACAGAATGTGAAGCCTATTCCTAGGGGGCATTACCCTACTGAGGAACTTATAGGATCCCTGCTAAAAGGGCCATTTTTGTACCCCACTACAGGCAATGGGTATACTCCATCCCATAAAAAAACAGGAGAGCTCTCTGGCAGAGTGGGCACAGTAACTGGAGGTTTAAAGACCTGGTTTTCTTCTGTTGTTATTGATTGTTGGAGACAGGGTTCTCTGTGAGGTCCTGGCTGTCCTGGAACGCGATCTGTAAAAAAGCCCTGGTTTTCAACCCAGCCAGCTTCATTACTGTACTGTTTCCTGGTTGTAGGAAGCTGCCTAAGCTTGTCATACCAGCTATAAACATGGGAAGCATTTGATGTACTTGACACATCTGTCAAGAACTCAGGACTTTAGTCAGGACCTAAAGAGGCTCTGTAATAACATATACTGGTTTAGTGGTTACTAAACATAAAAGAGAAGAGACCAGCATAAAGAGATGATGTACAATAGAGATACCCTCAGAAAGTCTTAGGTGGTGGCTTGACAGAGAATGAAGAAGGACAAGAGAAGACCTAGCCAGCCTCACCCTCAGGTCCCACCACATCAGGAAGGTGTGGCTTCATTTGCAGAGATGACAAACGCACCTATAAGCCTTTAATGTGCTTCCCTGGGCAGCACAAACACACCTGTTTATGCACAACCTTCCAGTAGCCCAGGTGCTCCTCCCACCCTGGAGTCTGTGCACTAGTATACTAGCTAGTTACTCCAAGTTCATCCTTGCTCACACTGTCAGCCATTTCCCAGAACCACAAAGCCTAGACCATCAAGGGGTTTCCAGAAGAGGAACTTCTAACTCTAACTCCACACCTGATAAAGGGGAGAGTTAAGAGGGAGAACAGCATCCTCCCAAATATGGGAGGAAGATAGAAAAAAGGATGAGGGGAGAAATGGGGCTTCTAGTTAATCATCTCCCAAAATATGAGTCACCATAAACTGGACAGTGAGAGGACTGAAAAATGAAAGAGATTTGTCTCTGTCTTGATAAACTAGGGGAGGGGCAGAGAAATAGACAATGACTACACACAATATGAGTGGCACTGCAAAACAGATGAACACTCCCTTGCTTTTATGAAACGGAAAGAGACCTTACTCTGACATTAAGGCTGGCGCTTGAGTTAAGTATTAATACCCCAAAACCTCCAGAAATGCCTGATAACTGGATGAGAAAGTCATTTCTGCCTCTAAGCATCAGAGATGGTCAGAGCCTGGCAATGTGTACAGCAGAGCAAAGATACAAGCAAGACTAGGCAGCTATGCAGGGAAGACAGGAAGGATGAACTCATATTAGCTGAGTGCTTTGCCCCATGCCAGGTACCAGATACAAAGGTGACCTCATTTAATTGTCCTCACCACAACCCAAGTGGCAGGAAGCATTATCCACATCTTACAAAGGCAGAAAGGAACTACGGTTTGGGTACTAGCAAAGTCTAGTAGTATAGCAGCAACACAGTATGTGCCATGAGCAGTGACACACACCTGGCAGCAAGTCCTGGGGGAATTCTCGCTTGTCCCTAAAACTAAAGGAAACCTGAACAGACAGTCCTTTTGCATAAGTGGGGTGTAGGTCCTAAAGAACTAAATGTCATCTAGGCCTGCATCTAGAGGATGGACCACTAAGCAATCACTGGCCTTAGTACCCATTTTAAAATGCTAGGGCTCTAACTTCTAACTCTCTTTCCATCCCTCTCCCACTTTGGGAAGAAAATGTTTAGGAAGTACTGGAGTGCTGGAAAATAGTTAACAACCAGTAGGTTTAATTGGCATTGATGTCCTGACCTGAAAAGATCAAGTCACAAACCCTGAACTTTACAAGTTCAAGGCCAAACCTGGAGCAGAGAGTCTCTCCCTATCTAGAGATAGTGTCCTTTGCAAAAGGACTGGACAATGCTCTCCTTCAGGAAGTTCTCACATAGGTTTACATCACCACCATGATCACACAGGCTGGAGTCTCGGGCTGAATAAAAAGGGCAAAAGGAAAAAACAAGTTGAACATCAGTATTCTTTACTTCCCTGACACAACATGACCAGCCTCATATTCCCCACTGCCATGCCTTGCCCACTGTGATGAACTGTATCTCCAAGATAAACCTCATGTCAGGTATTGTTACAGCAACAAGAGAAAAGTAATAAAGTTGATACCCAGAAGTGGAGCCACTGCTGTGAATACCTGATCACACAAATCTGTAGGCATCTGGAGGTGGTTTGCAGGAAGAATTTGGAAGGGTTTGATTGAGTGCTGAAGTAAAGCTTAACAGCATATTCTGGTGGGAATGTGGAATAAAAGACTACAGACAAAAATGTGAACAATACTGTCCTGGTCAAGAAGATCTCAGCTAGGTACAAGGACTAAAGGCCGTTTTACCTTCTGGCAAAATAATCTGGCTCATTTCTGCCCACCTGATCATTTGAGTGAGGCTGAATTCAAAAGTTAAGAGCTAAGTTGCTTGGAGGAAATCTGAAGTCAGCATAACCTCTAGGCTGTAGTATACTTACTACTTACTATGGTCATTACTTATTGCATTAATCTATTGAGAAAGCACAAAACATATAAGACATGGAAAGGGTACAGTCTGGTGAAGAAAAGAGCATCAACCAGGTTTAAGTTTTAACTGGCTATAGTGGCTCATGTTTATAATTCTAATGCTTGGGAGATAGAGCCAAGAGACTCAGCAGTTCAGAGTCAGCCTTGGCTATGTAAGATTCTGCCTCAAAAAAATTTAAGGACAGGCGGCTGGAGAGATGGCTCAGAGGTAAAGAACACTGGCTACTATTCCAGAGGTCCTGAGTTCAATTCCCAGCAACCATATGGTGGCTCACAACCATCTGTAATAAGATCTGGTGCCTCTTCTGTACTGTAGGATACATGCAGGAAGAACCCTGTATACATAATAAAAAAATCTTAAAAAGTTAAGGACATAAACACACAGTTTGACAAGAAAAGGAGCTAGAAGTGTAATGAAATTTGTGCAATTAAGGAAAATCTTAAACTCTATATGGTATCGAGGAAAAGACCCTACCTAGGAAAGGCTCCAGGCTATAAAACTGAAAACTAGGTTGAAAAACATTATTTGAAAGGATAATGCCCAAAAAGCAGTTTCTAGACCAGTGGTTCTCAACCTTCCTAATGCTGCAACCCTTTAATACAGTTCCTCATGTTGTGGTGACCCCAACCATAAAATTATTTTCAATGCTACTTCATAACTGTAATTTTGCTATGGTTATAAATCAGATATGCAGGATATCTGATATGTGACCCCTAAAGGGGTCAGAACCTACAGACTGAGAACTGCTGCTCTACCATAAAATGCAGAAAACACTCTAGAGAGGTGTACATACAGTCTTCCACCAAGGTTTCAGAAAGCCAATGAAACCAGGTAATGTGTGGCAGGGTCAGATTTCCTGCAATAAGGCCCCAAGAAGCCATTTTATGAAGTTATGGAGGTGATGCCAACTTGCAATGGTGACCTCAAGTATATTGGAGATGCCAGAAACATCAGCCAAGGAAAGCTTTAGACATGGAGTAAAACTGACTCAAGATAGAGCTACATACAGCCAAAGCATCAGAGCTGAGGGGTACAACTACCAAGCTTGTTGGATACATATGGTGTCATCAACTGCAGTTTCAGTCTGGCTTTCATCTAATCTTTCCTTGCTAACACATCCCTATTCCTCTCTTCTGGAATGGGAATGTTTGCTCAGTGCCATTGTATTGCTTTACTTCTGGTCCTCAATGCCTTACAGCCATCTCAAGATAAAAGAGTAAAACATTAATATTTAAAATTAACAGGTTTGGGTACCTCACTGTCAATTCAAAGAAGTTTAAAATTCCCTAGGAAACACACATCTTGGTGTGCCTTGGAGGGATGACATCATTTCATGGGCTTGGGGTCCTGTGCTGAATAA
Organism: Microtus oregoni; assembly: GCF_018167655.1. Lineage (NCBI taxonomy): Eukaryota > Metazoa > Chordata > Mammalia > Rodentia > Cricetidae > Microtus > Microtus oregoni. The sequence goes on from NW_024544602.1 coordinate 69,581, forward strand.
AAGGGGAAAAGGAGAAAGTTAACTGAATACTACCACTCATCTCCCTCCCTGCTTCCTGACTGCAGACACAATGAGACCAGCTGCCCCACACTCCTGCCACCAGACTCACTATATCCCCTCAAACTGTAAGTTACAATAAACAATAAACTCTTCTCTTCCTTGGTTTTTTTTTTGTTTTTGTTTTTGTTTTTGAGACAGGGTTTTGAGCTCTGGATATCCTAGAACTCACTCTGTAGACCAGATTGGCCTTGAACTCACAGAGAACTGTCAGTCCCTGTCTCCTGAGTGCTGGGATTAAAAACGTGAGCCAGGGGGCTGGAGAGATGGCTCAGTGGCTAAGAGCATTGCCTGCTCTTCCAAAGGTCCTGAGTTCAATTCCCAGCAACCACATGTGCTCACAACCATCTGCAATGAGCTTTGGTGCCCTCTTCTAACCTGCAAGAATAACATGCAGGCAGAACACTGAATACATAAAAAATCTTTAAAAAAAATAAATAAAAAAATAAAAATAAAAATGTGAGCCACCACTGCCCAGTTTAAGTTGCTTTTGTCACCAGAAAAGTAACTAATACAACTGTCTTTAGAGAGAAAGGAGATTTAATACAGAAAAGAAAACCACACACATACACATAGAGAAAGCAATGTAAAGACAGAGGCAGAGATTGGAGTGATGCAGTTATCAGAAGCTGAAAAGGTCTAGATTCTCTCCTAGACCCCCTGGAGGATGCTCAGTAAGTACCGACACCTTGATTTTGGCCTAGTGAAACCCATTTTAAATTTCTGACCACCAAAACTGAAGCGGAAGATACCTGTTGTTCTAAGCCACAGTCCAGTTATTTGTCGTAACAGCCAAAGGCCATTAATACATCCTCCTTGTAGTAACCCTTTGGTATGTGAGCTCTAGAACTTTGTGGCTGTCAGACAACATAGCATGGCTCCCATTCTGCACCATCCACCTACCTAAAGAGGGGGTTAAAATTAAAAAGCAGTAGGGGTCTGGAATCCTCCCTCTCAGCCTGGGAAGTTGCTGACCCAGCCTGTGGGTAAAAGAGCTGCCAATAAAGGGGGAAGGGTGCAGGAAAGGATGGCAACGGCATTGGACAGATGTCTTCTCAGCGCCCATGGCCAAGAGGTGTTTAGTATTCCAGGCCTCCCAGCTTTGTCCCAGCAAGCTCGGAGCCAACACCACCCCCTCACCCGAAACACTCAGGAACACTGGCCCTGCTCCAGGGGTAATAAACACCGGCAATCTATCCAATGAGAAACACGGACATACTGCTTCTCAAGACCCACACAAGCCCACCAAAATAGAAGAAAGAGAAAGACCCCCCTCCAACCTGTTCCTGGACCACTGAGGGACTAAAAAACCCAAGATCCTATTATTTGGTGATAAAAACAAAGTACTGATATATGCTATCCCATGTATGTGCCTGGAATACAGGCTAACTAAAAAAAAAAAAAAAAAAGGAAAATTACAAGGACTACATCACTATATGATTCTGCTCTGCTTGTGTCAGAATAGTTGATCAGTCCAGACAAATTAGTGGGTTGCCAGGGGCTGGAAAGAGATGAAGGAATTGGGGGTAGGGGTTAAAAGGTATAAAGGGTTCTATGACATTAAAAAAAAAAACATTCTAAAGCTGACTGATGACAGAAGTACGATTCTATGGATTTCTTGAAAACCATTAAATTGTACACTTTTTATTTTGGCTATCTTAAAATCTCAACACTATAGCTCAGGCTGGTGTCAAACTCTTGGCAATCCTCTTGCCTCAGTTTCCCAAATGATGGGAATATAGGTATTAGCCATCACATTCAGAAAACTGTGTACATGAGTTTCATCACAATAAAACTGTTAAACACAAAACCACCAAAGAACCTACAGCATCTACCAGGAAGAAAGAAGTTCAACACTGGCTGCAACATTATAGCACATCTGCTAAAAGGTTAACATCTGCAGAGTCAAGGCTCCCACATAAAATTCCATAAAGGACAGAAGAGTGTAAAACAGGAAATTAAAGGCAAGATTATAACTATCTTCAAAGCAATGAGTCCAACCACTCTCCTCATCACTACCTATTTAATAGGTAGAGAAATCAAGATCCAAGCCGGGTGTGGTAGTGAATTCCTTTAATCTTAATACCTAGGAGGCAAAGGCAGGCAGAACTCTGAGTTGGAGGCCAGCCTGGTCTACAGAGTGAGTTCCAGGACATCCAGAGCTACCCAGAGAAACCCTGTCTAGAAAAAAAATGGAGAGAGAAAGAAAGAATGAAAGACCCTGAAAGGGAACTCTGCAAAGACCACAGAAAAGTTTAATATAGAAAAAGGACTCAGATCCATGTTGCCAGGTCAGAGACCACATGCTGCTTCCTTACCAGCCAACCACCCAATTCCAGGTGGGCAAGCTTCTAAATGTGAAGAGATGGATCCTATTGACGGACAAAGCCTCTTGGGAAGAAAACAAGATGGTACTGGGGCAAAATATTCACCCTGAGCAAAAAGAACCAGCCAAGATGGTTAAGATATTTATACTCTAATAACCCTCATGAATTTTTTGCCCTAAAATGTGAGTTCTACAATCATAAAACCAGTTCAACAGTTAACACTAGAGTTTGAAATCAAGCCTACCTGGCTCCAAATCCCAAATTCTTTCCACATACAACTGTGGAACTTCATAGCTGGCTACAACATTGCCACCCATTATCGTTAAGCCTCATACCAAATCCTACTCATCAAACCTCTATGACTGGGGAAGAAGTAAGGAAGAAAAAGAAGCTCCTCTTCAAAGAACACCTATTATTCACTATCAACTTCAGGTATAAGGAGCTTTGAAACCCCAAAAACAAAGCTAACTGGCAATGCATCAGCACATGAGCAAGAGAGTAAGGAAGGAAACTGCAGAGAGAAGCAGAAGCTATGCAGACTGAGAAGTAGGATCCACACACTGACTACACTGCTAAGCCTAGCATCTTCCACTATCTCAGCATGTATGCCCCTTTCTCCAAGATCTCTGTGAGGTCTCTCCTAGCTCAGGATGCTTACAAGCCAGTTTTCAGTGGACAGGCTCTCAGCAAGGTGACCATGCCAAAGGGAACCCTCTGGCATCATCTCCCCAGCACCCTGACCCCAGGTACCTGGAGAACCCTAAAGGGAACATGAATATATATTCATAGAACTGGAACCAGATTCACCACCCAAACTAATCATCATCCCCTTCTGTCAGTATCAAACTAGCCCCTGAGTTATAAACATCTTCAGCAACAGTTGTGGGCCAAGATTAGGGTAGCAGAACCATTCTCGCTTCTTCTCATCCCCAAAAGGCTCAATGTTTGGCCAGGAAAGGCAGCAAGAAAAGGAGGAGCTCTATCTTCCCTTTGTCCCACAGCAGAACAGAAAGCCTCTCCCCTGTCATAGGTAAGAGTAAGTTTTAGGAGTCCATCAGATCTTACTTCCAAGTTCTTATGAGGACGAATATAAGGGCAGAACTGCAAACTGCCTTTTGCATCTCCATAAACAACATACCTTCTCTGTCCCCGGAACAAAGAATGTATAGCTCTGTAAGGGGCAAACAGACTTTACAAGAATCAGGGATTCATAACTCCCAGACCTGACATCTGTGAATCCAGATGATTTGTTCCGTCAGAAATGATAAGAAAGGAACAAGAACAGTAGATTTGAGACCACACTCTGTTCTCTGAAAAATAGAAAAAAATGTGACAAAGGAAATGGATGTGAGAGAAATTATCAGGACCATTGAAGTAGGAAGCAACAAATGAAATGAGTCAGAATCTCTACCAGTTTGAGGGATGCCTCAGGCTTCTGGGCCCAGGATCTGACAACCTTGTAGGCTCTGACCTGAGGGCAAAGAACTGTTATGAAAAGAACACCCAGGTCCTCTCTGTTCAAAGGAAGAAGCCTCTCGCCATACTCACGATGACTTCACATCCTCTCCTTGGTAAGAAAGAATCACCTGAGATGTTGGGAGGAGAGCTGCATGCCTAAGCAAGGACGCAGGCCTCAGTCCCCAAGGCAAAGAACCTCTTGACCCTGAGAGAAATGTTTCAGAGGTAAGAGGCCCAAGCTGCCAATGTCCCTGAGCCTCAAGTTCTCCCCAAAGAGAATCTTATGTTCCTAAAAGACTCCTATGAAGAATATACTTAGAATCTAAGGAGTAGAACAATCCCTCAAACAACAGATGTGATGCTGAAAGCCCTTGGAAAGAGACTAAGTTCCTGTTCCTCAGGGACCTATAATCATGCCCAAAAGAAAGTGCCACAACTCAGTCCTGGTGGGAAATGTCATCCTGTCTCTAAAGAGCACCTCAAATTCCTTGAGCAGGAACTTCAGACATTAGCTCTTGAATGAGTCTTTAGGAGTATGAATATGAAGCTCCTGTTCCTAAGAAAACTCTCATGTCCTTCACAGAAAAGAAAGCCTCAGGCCTTGGAAGGCAGGTTTAGAAGCAGAACTCTGACACACCTCTGGGTCTCCAAACTGTCCATGCCCTGAGGCTGGAGTTTCCAAAGCAGGGATTGGACAGGGCCCAGAGGTTCTAGGACCTCATCTGCAAAGTCAATAGGTGAGAGTTCTCCAGGGGAGATGGAGCTCTTCCTGAGAGAAGCCTCGGGTTTTTTTCCAAGAAACTTAATCTGTGTTTAGTGACTTGCGAGTTTTTATTTCCCTGAGAGATTAACAGCTCAACCCCTGGGGAATCAGAGAAGTCTTTAGATTCACTGAAGGGGGAAGATGGGATATTGACTCCCTGAAGTGAATTTCAATCAGTAAGACATATATCCTTAGGGGAATATATGACTCCCCCAAGAGCAAAGACACCAGTCTGAATGAAAGCATGTCCTAAGAGCTCTTCTTGCCTGAAACATCTAGAAGTGTCACACTCCTGAAGAGACCACAGGCCCAGTCTGTAAAACCCCAGACCATAAGCAAAGAGGTCTTTGTCTTTACATCAAGATCAACCAAAGTTCTGAGTCTCATTCATTTGAAGAAAGGCTCAGGTCCGTGACTGAATGGTGGGGTGGAGGCAAAGAACACATCTCCGAGATGAAATCTAGACCCTGGTCTCCAAGGACACAGGTATCAGTCCACTGATAGAAAATACAAGCCAATGTCACTCAGAAAGGGTATGAGACAGGAAGTCTCTGGTCCTAGGTATTGGTTTCAGCCTTTGTCTCCAAGGGTTAGAGAACTTTATTTCCTGGAAGAAGTTTCACATCCCTGGAGGGATGCTTTGAAAATCACTACCTACAGGTGTGAGAGTTTACTCTAAACCCTCAATTCTACAAGGAGGTGGTCTAGGTCCTTCAATAGATGCTTGACACTCCCGAGGAGGTCACGGGCATGGCTGGTCAACAGACCTGTCAACTCTGCAAAGGCGAAAAGGGTCCTTCCTACATGAAGAATATCAGATTCTTTAAAGTTTTAGGTTTCTTGGGTATGCTTAGACCTTATCTTTAAGTACACTTCCTTGTCTGAGTTGTTTGGAGAGAAAAATCTCAGACTCGTCCCCCCCCCCAAAAAAAAACGCTCTTAAAGTCACTGACCCAAAGTCCCTTAGCAAGACCTGAGATCTCCAACCTACCTGTGACTCCTGGGGCCTTCCAACCATCAGTCATGCAGATGAGACCCCAGGACCAGGACTGACAAGTATGGGGTGCAAAAGAGCTCCAAGTTCTCATCTAGAAGTATCTTAGCGTACTTAGGGCCCCTAATACTGTCTTTGAAGCGGGGGAATGAGGTTTCATCATGCCTTCTCCACCAGATCAGGTTCAGCAACAAGACCTAAATTTCTAGGACCAATCTGAAACAACACTTCCTTAGGTCCTTTTCAGTCTGGCGGACTCCCGTGCTCTCACCTTCCAGCCCTTACCTGTTCCACAGTGGCAGGATCCATGGCCTCGATTCGTGCCGCGGCAGCTTCATATTCGTCTTCACTGTTGTAGCCTGCTCCGACCTCTTCACGCTCCGGACTGCCCCCGCCAACTGCGCCAACGCCGGGAGCTTGACGCCGCCGCTTGCTGTGCCCCGGGCCCGAGCAGCAGCCGCCCACGCCCACAGCACCACCCACGCCCACCACCACCCCTGCCGCGCCCACCCCCGCAGTTGCCGCACCAAGAGCGTCACCAGGACCGCCGCCGGGGCCACCAGGGCCCCCACAAGGAGGTGGAGAAGCCTGCTGTGGCCGAGGGCCCGCCACTGCACCAGGCGGCACGGCTAGTGCCCAACGATGAAGAGCACCAGGCGGCCCCGGTAGTGGGCCCTGAGGTGGTGGTGAAGCCCGGGGACGAGCCCCCACGACGCCGGAGTCACGGTCGCGTTCTCCTCCACCCACGCCCGTGCCGCCGCCGCCCACGCCCACACCCCCACCGCGTCGAGGCGCTGGGGGCAGCGGCCCGGGCGGCGGCGGTTCGTTAGCCGGGTCAGTGTCGGGAGGTGGCGGCTTCTTTTTGGGGAGAATAGTCATGGCGGCACCGCCAAGTACCCCACAGCAAACCAGTCGCGGAGAACGCCGGGAGAGAACCCGGATGAGGGGGCTACTGTTGTGCGCGAAGCACGATGGGAACAGAGAGGCCTGGATAAAGAGACCGGCACACCGGTTCGAGAACCGTAGGCAGTACGCAGGTCACGCCCGGAGGAGATCCCGGATGTGAGGTCCAATAGGATGGTACAGAGACGAACTTGTTGTAGCTTTTTCTCCCTCCAAGTCCAGCCAAGCTTATTGCTACCTTGTTCCGGGATTCAGCTTCAAAGGAAACACAACCAAAACAAGCACCTCTTCGCCCCGCCCCTACACAGGTTCTTGAACTACCGGGTGGGGCCTCCCGGGCTATGCGCACGCGCAGCGGGACACAACCCGGTCTCTTTTACGGAAGTACGTGGGCAAAATCGTCGCCGCGGTCCCAACGGCACATGTCAACCAATTGAAGAAGCTGCGTAAAGCCTTGACAACACGCACGAGCCAATCAGGGATGAGCGCTCTCTCTCTCTCTCTCTCTCTCTCTCTCTCTCTCTCTCTCTCTCTCTCTCTCTCTCTCTCTCTCTCTCTCTCTCTCGTGTCCTCCGTCTCAAATTTCAAAGTCTGTAGCCGTGTTCCCAGCTTTTCTCGTCGGTTCCGTTCTGTTCTTTATTTCCTCCAAGGTCCTAACCCACAGGCAGCGGTACTATAAACAAACAAAATGGCGGGCCTCGCGAACAGTACACCCCGTTTCCTCAAGGAGCCCATCTGGAACTCAGAACACACTCATTGGAAACTATCAACATTCCCAGAGCGTATCATCCCCTCTGTCATCACGTCCGGTACTACCCACCTGTAAACCGGAAAAGGCGGCACCCTGCTTCACCCTGACAACAAACATAATCTTGCGGTGATTGGCTTAACGATTCTGCCCATCATTTCAGATCGGCCAACCGCTAGATAGACATGCACCCTACGGATAGTGTTTGGAGGAAAGACACGCCTTCTCTGTCACCTCCGCCTTCTTAGCCTCACGTTGACCTCCTCAAGCCCATGGCTATTGCGCAGGCGCGGAACAGCCTTTATCGCCACTTGCACCGCCCCCCCCCCCCATCCTAGTTTACTCAGGAAAAGAGAAAGTTTACAAATCAACACTGTCAGCAGCTAGTGTCTCCCAGTGGTGTTGGCAAAATCCTTGATATTGAGCAGCTAGAACGCTACTAGCGTGACCCTTAATGTTTGAGTATTTGGAGCAAGTTAGTTAACACCTGATCCATCCTCTATTTCTAGTTCTCTGTAAAACAGCAATAATTTCTGTGTTAGAAATTAATGCCAATAAATGGCCTGGTTCTGTGCATGGCGCACAGTAAGTGCTACATAAATTAGAATCTATGGTAATGTGGGAGAAGGATCCTGGACTTTGATTCCGTAGAAGGAAAACCTCGGTTCTAGGCACACATGGAAACTTTTGCAAATCATTGTCCCTTTTAAGATTTCCTATCCAAAGCGCAATATCAGCAATGGGTTATCATCGTTCTGGAAGTTCAGGCAGGACAATCAAGAGCTCAAAGCCAGGGGCTAAAAAGACAGCTAAGTGGTTAAGAGTATTTTCTCAGCCAGGTGGTGGTGGCGCACGCCTTTAATCCCAGCACTCAGGAGGCAGAGACAGAAAGATCTCTGTGAGTTCTAGGCCAGTATGATCTATAAGAGCTCATTCCAGGACAGTCACCAAAGCTCAAAGCTACACAGAGAAACCCAGTCTGAAAAAACCTGGGGGGGGGGGGGAGAGAGAGAGAGAACATGCATTTGCTCTTCCAGAGCAGTTTCAATTTCCAGCACCCACATGGTGGTTCACAACCATCTGAAACTCCAGTCCCAGGGATCTGAAAACCTCTTTTTGCCTCAGCCTGCTGTAGGCATGCTAGTGATGCAAACACATGCATGTAGACAAAACACCAATACATATAAAATAATTTTAAAGAGAGAGAGTTCAAGGCTAGCCAGGACTACATGGTGACCCTGTCTCCAACAAAAAATATTTTGGAGGAAACAGAAAGACCACCTAACCACCTCCCTTCAGATGCTAACCCTAACAGAAGCTTTTCTCCGAAAGGCATCAGTAATACGTGGGTACATACAGGTCCTAGTGATGTTTTCTGTTCCTGAGAAGACTCATATCTCCTGGGACTTCCGTATTCAGGGATTTCTGCCCAATGCTGATGAACATTATACCGACTTGTCTTATGGTTGTCTTTGGACACATATCTCATTGCCTACAGGATATCTGCTCAGCACTACCCGCCTAAAACTAGACTAGCCTTCATCCAATACTTAACTATATACCTGACATTGTAGTAAAAGCTTTCATGTGTCCTTTAATAGCAAAACAACCCCTCCACCAGTTATTACCCAAACCAGAAACCTGAGTCAAATTTGACAGCTTCCTCTTCTCCAATTCCCATTTGCCTGTCAATTCCAAGTCCTGCTAATTCTATCCCTGGAATTTCATGACTTTCTTTAGTTTGGCTTGGTTTGGTTTTGAGACAGAGTTTCTCTGTGTAGCTTTGGAAGACTGTCCTGGAATTTGCTCTGTAGACCAGGCTAGCCTCGAACTCACAGAGATCTGCCTGCCTCTGCTTCCCGAGCAACAACTTTTGAATTCTATTGCTATCAAAATAGGCAAGCCAACATCCCCTACCAAATGGACTATCACAAAAGTCCTTGACGGAGTCTCCTTCACTCAAGACTTTTTCTCCATAACTTTTACCTCATGGCCAAAATTATCCTTCTGAAATGGAAACTTAATGACTTCCCTGTTTCTGAGTCTTCAGTGGTCCCCCCTTATGCAAGGCCTTTTGCAACCTGTACTATCTACTTCCCTCCCTTCAGCCTTGCACCCTCCTTCCCAGTTAGACTGAACTACTTTCAGTTCCCCAAAGGCATTGAGCTCACTCTCTAGCCTCCAGATCATTGGACACACTGTGCCCTCCACCCACATTTTCAGCCTTTCCTCTCTTGCCTAACTCCAACTCCTTGTATACATACAAATCTTATGATAGCTAGTTTAGGTTACCTTGCCATCTATGTTTCTATAATTCATCACTCTTAGTTCCACCACCTCGTATTGGAATTGCTTCTCTGCCTTCCATGCGCAACTCTGTATATTAAACATAGTAATGCCTCTTTGCCCATCATTGTATCATAGTGCTACTACATGATGGGCAGTTAATAAATATTTGATGATTAAAAAACTACTGGCCGAGCCGGGCGATGGTGGCGCACGCCTTTAATCCCAGCACTCGGGAGGCAGAGGCAGGCGGATCTCTGTGAGTTTGAGACCAGCCTGGTCTACAGAGCTAGTTCCAGGACAGGCTCCAAAGCCACAGAGAAACCCTGTCTCGAAAAACCAAAAAAACAAACAAACAAACAAAAAAACTACTGGCCGGGCAGTGGTGGCACAGGCCTTTAATCCCAGCACTTGAGATGTAGAGGCAGGTGGATCTCTGTGAGTTCAAGACCACCCTGGTCTACAGAGCAAATTCCAAAACAAACTCCAAAGCTACACAGGGAAACCCTGTCTCAGAAAACAAAAACAAAAACTAAAACAAACAAAAAATCTATTTCAAATTAGCGACCTGACACAAAAGTTGATCCTCTCACTCAAGGCTTGAAACATGGCAGTCTGAATCCACTATTTGTCTTCGCAGTCTTCTACAGAGCTCAGTCACATACTAGCCTGGCGTGGCCAGCATCCAGGAGTGAATGTAGGGGACATCCATGACAAAGGAGGATATAACAAACTCAGAAATAATTTTATTAGGGTTAAATGTGTAGGGTTTTGCTATCAGAAAACATGAGCTTTTACCCCTCTAAGTAACAACAATGTTGCTCTGGATCTTGGTTTCTCCATCTGTGAATGAAGGACTTGGAATAGATTAATATCCGTGGTACACCACTGGGCATGGTGGCATATGCCTTTAATCCCAGTATTCATGAGACAGAGGCACGAAGATCTCTTGAGTTCAAGGTCAGCCTAGTCTATAGAGCTAATTCCAGAACAGCCAGGCCTATACAGAGAAACCCTGTCTTGGAAAAAATCCCAAGATACATCAGTCTTAGTACCCTTTGGCCTGCTTTACTGCCTCCAGAGACCAACTCTTCCTATCACCTTCTTTCATTTCTCCATGATCCTCATCTTCATTCAAGAATACATCAGTAGCCATCCGCCTCCCATACCCCATACTTCTACCCACATCAGCCCCTTCACTGTTGAAAGAAATTGAGACCAGAGTGTCCTTAACCCCTAAGCCAAGCCCTCAAAGTCAATCCAGAGTCAGTAGATGCTCAATCCACATCTCTCCTCTTAAGTTTTATTGACTGATGAAGACTTCATCTTTGTCAGCTGCAGGCTTCGGGGTGGGGGGCAGAGCTGGGAGACAGGGAACCTGAGATGACGTGAAATTTCAGTCTGAGAGCACAGATCCAGCAGGTGACCCAAGAGAGAGAGGAGAAGACTATGTGGAAATTACAGGAGGAGGCAATCAAGAAGTCTCTTCTGTCTCTCCCAGGGTTCAGAAACAACCCAGGCTTCTGCCTACACTTCTGGACTCCTGCCCAAGACGACAGAGTCAGCCCATGATCTCAAAACCCAGCCCTGCTCGAGCTGGGTGCCAGGCTCTTATCTCAGCAGGTCCAGAATCCAGACCAACCGAAGAAAAAAAACACCAGAGAAGAAAGTAGTTAGATGTGGCCCATCTGATTGGGGCAGATGTATATGCTGCAGCAAATCGCTCGGAGGCTTTGCATATGGTTACGGCAGCAGCTGCTATTGCTAGAGTTTGCTGGAGGCCCAGCAGAGGGCAGGTGGCAGGAACTCATTTCCAGCAGCCAGGGAAGCAGGTGGTGGTGTTTGTGCTATCTCTGTGTTAGGAGAAGCAGCCTGAGCCCTCAGCCAAAGCTTGGGGTAGTGGGTCACTCCAGAGGCCACAGCCCATTAAGCCAGCCCACAGCTTCCAAATCTGGGAAGTGCTGGGCCTGGTGAAGGGCAAAGACCTTGCCCACTATAGGCAAAATTAGAGTTGAGGGTTCTCTTTTCTGAACCCTCGAACTTGCACAGCACAACCAAAGAGAAGAGGAACTCTAATCTCTTCTTGTCAGGCCAGACCTCAAATGTTAGACTACAGAGCACTTTAACCTGCCTCTGAGGGCCCAAGGGAGGAGCATGCAAGAGGCCAGGTTAGGAGAGAGAGGCCAGTCCCGGCATGCTGAGGCAAGGAGGCCAGGACCTATGAAGTCCCAGTGCTTCAGCTCCTGTTAGGAAAATTGTTTCCCATGCCCTAGCTACTTCCCCACCAGATGGGCCATTCCATGAAACTCCATTGCATAGTTCTTGGCAGGGAGCATAAGGGGTCCCCAGGTCTGCCCCTCTTTGCCTCTCCCAAATATGGCTTTGGAAAGGAGTTCCCAAAAATTAAGAGGCCCTCTGAGTGGGCAGACCCATCCCTCACAGGGAAGAGATCTTCACAGTCTCAGGAAGGAGGCAGGGGGTACCCAAGCTGGAGTTCCTGAGGGTAGGGTTGCTTCGGCCACCACTGACACCACCACCACCAGGGGAGGAAGGTTGACTCTCATCTGGTGTGTTGGCAGGAGGGGTGGGGATACTGATGATGGCAGCCACGAAGTCCCGGCTATCACAGTTCAGGTCAAGGCTGTCATGAGGCTTGGCATTGAGGCTTGAGCGGCTGTGAACAGGGGTAGGGAAGATGGAATACTCTTAAAAAGTCATCTTGATAATTGCCACACCAATTGTCACATTGATGAAGCACCTACTTGGTCCCTTGCACTGTGCTACAAATTCTTCCTGCATCCTCAATTACGGTAAAGGAGGTCCATTCTGCAGTCAACTAACTGGTCTTAGGTTCAAATTGTGATCACATTTTACCACACCAAAAAAAGTGCCTGGACATAGGGTATACACACACACACACACACACACACACACACACTTTTTGTGATGTTGGGGAATAAATCCAGATCCTTGCCATGTTTGTCTGAGTACTTCATGCATCGAATCACTGAAACTGGAGTTATAGGTGGTTATGAGCCACCACTATGTGGGTGCTTCTATGAACTGAACCCAGATTCTCTACAAAAGCAATAAGTACTCTTTTTGTTGTTGTTGTTGTTCGTTTGTTTTGTTTTTCGAGACCGGGTTTCTCTGTAGCTTTGGAGCCTATCCTGGAACTCACTCTGTAGACCAGCCTGGCCTTGAACTCACAGAGATCCACCTGCCTCTGCCGCCACAGTGCTGGGATTAAAGGTGTGTGCCAACACTGCCCGACTCAATAAGTACTCTTAAGCAGGGCCGCCTCCCTAGTCCCTCTATTGTTTTTAACAATGCCAAAACTATTACAAGGATCTATAATAGGAATAGGTAATAGTGACACACACCACTAATTCTGGCACTCAAGAGGCTAAGGCAGGCAGACCCTGAGCTTGAGGCTAGCTTAGGCTGCATACATAGTGAGACCCTACTTCAAAACCAAACAGAACAAACAAAAAGCTAAAATGTCTACACTAGGATCTATAAAACTGAGTCCTCATTCCTTTCTGACTGTCTGCCTTCTTGCCTGTCCCCGACTTCCCACTCTGCCCAGAGTAGTTTCCTTGCCAGACCTCCGATGTACAGAGGCTTCATGGCATTTGCACAGCGGGACACGGCCTGGAAAGCGCTTCCTCTAGTTACATGTATGGCTTACTCCCTTACCTTCTTTAGACCTGGACTCGGACACCATTTCAGAAAAGTTTTCTTTTCTTTAAAAGAAGATTTTCTTTTAGATTATTTTGTTTTACTTTATGTGCATAAGTGATTTGCCTGCATGTGTGTTTATGTACCACAGCATGCCTGGGGCCTATGGAGGTCAGAAGAGGGCATCAGATCCTCTAAAAGTGGAGGCAGAGATAGCTGTGAACCATCATATATGAGCTCTAGAAACCAAACCCAGGTCCTCTTCAAGAACAACCAGTGCTCTTAACCACTAAGCCATCTTTAGCCCCCAAATAGCTTTTTGTAGCCGGGCAGTGGTGGTACACGCCTTTAATCCCAGCACTTGGGTGGCAGAGGCAGGCGGATCTCTGTGAGTTCAAGGCCAGCCTGGTCTACAAGAGCTAGTTCCAGGTCAGGCTCCAAAGCTACAGATAAACCTTGTCTCAAAAAAAAAAAGAAAGAAAAAAAAAAGCTTTTCGTGACCACACTACTAAAACTGCGCATGGCTCAGTGGTAGAATATTTAACTAACATTTGTGAGACCCCAGGTCCATTCCCAGTACTAAGAAAGACCGTTCTTATTTTTGAGACACTTCTCACTAGGTAGCCCTGGCTAGCTTGGAACTGACTATATAAACGAGGCTGGCCTTGAATTCAGAGAGATTAGGTTACCTCTGTCTCCAGGGTGTTGGGATTAAAGGTGTGTGCCACCACGCCCAACCTGAAAGCAGCGAGGCTGCTTGCTGTGGAACAATCTTTGTACACTGTGAATATCTGTTGCTCTCATTGCTCTAATAAATGACTGAATGGCCGGTAGCTAGGCAAAAAGGGGTTAGGTGGGAGAGCCGGACTGAGAGGAAGCTCGGCAGAAGACGGGCAGAGTCTGGAGAATTGCGAGGAGAGAGAAGAAAGATGAACCGTGCTGAAAAAGGTGCCACCATGTGACAGAGTGTAGATAAGAAATATGGACTACGCCTAGTGTACAAGGAGGTGACAACACTGATGGCCGACCCACCTGATGGCATTAAAGTCTTCCCCAATGAGGAGGATCACACGGACCTGCAGGTTACCATCGAGGGCCCTGAGGGCACCCCCTATGCTGGAGGTCTGTTCTGTAGGAAGCTCCTACTGGGCAAGGATTTCCCTGCCTCTCCACCCAAGGGCTACTTCCTGACCAAGATCTTCCACCCAAATGTGGGGGCCAATGGTGAGATCTGTGTCAATGTGCTCAAGAGGGACTGGACAGCTGAGTTGGGCATTCGACATGTGTTGCTGACCATCAAGTGCCTGCTGATCCACCCTAACCCAGAGTCTGCACTCAACGAGGAGGCTAGCCGCCTGCTCTTGGAGAACTATGAAGAGTATGCTGCTTGGGCTCGACTGCTCACAGAGATCCATGGGGGTGCAGGTGGCTCCAGCAGTGGGAGGGCTGAGGCTACCCGGGGCATGGGAAGTGGGGCTACAGCCTCCACTGACCCTATGACCCCAGGAGTCCTGGGAGGAGCTGAGGGTCCCATGGCCAAGAAACACGCAGGCGAGCGAGATAAGAAGTTGGCAGCCAAGAAAAAGTTGGATAAGAAGCGGGCACTAAGGCGACTGTAGTGGGCTCTTCTCCTTTCTTCCTTCTGTTCTATCCCCTCCCACTCTGTCTCTAAGTTATTTAAATTATGGCTGGGGTGGGGGAGGGAATGGGGGAGCACCAGAACCTGGATTTGGTTTTCTAAATAAAAATTGGAAAAAAAAAAAGAAATATGGGCTAATCTAAGTTGTAAGAGCTAATAGTAACAAGCCTAAGCTCTTGGCTGAGCATTTATAATCAATGATGAGTCTCTGCATGGTTATTTGGAAGCTGGCTGTCGGGACAGAGCTGACCTGCGATCTCGACGAAAGCCTGCCTACAGCTAGAGAGATGGCTCAGTGACTGAGTACTGCTCTTCCAAACTGTGGTTCCTAGCAACCACATCAGGCAGTTCATAACCTTCTATAACTGTAACTCTTAAGGACCTAAAGCCTAGGGCTTCTATGGGCACCTACAATCACATGCACATACCCATACACAGACACAGAATTGAAAATAAATCTAAAAGGAACCCCTGTATCATCCTCTGCTCAGTAGTCTCTGGCCACTGTTCCTGATTTATTTTTCAGCTTGCTACTTTCAAATGTTTGATTCAGTATGTCATCTGTAAACTTGTTTGTTAAATGTTTTTTCCTATTAAAATGTAAGTTTCAGGACACACGGATTCACTCCCCAAGCCCATGTGTGTGTGTGTGTGTGTGTGTGTGTGTATTGGGTGGAACCTAAGGCTTCCTTCATATTAGGCAAATGTTTATCATTGAGCAACATCCCCAGCTCAAGAGATCCTCCTGCCGTAGCTTCCTGAATGACTAGTCGGCCATAGAATATGCCACTGCTATTACTCAGTAAGTATTGAAAAGAATGAAGAACAAAGCGTAGTGATGTTCGAGTATTTTCTACCACCTGATGGCTGGAGCTGAATTAGCATAAACTGAAGGTCAACTTGGCCTATACACAAAGCAAGACCCTGTCTTAAAATTTTGAAACATGAGGGGTTTCCAAGACAAACTCAAGATCCGTGCCCAGAGGAATCTGGTTTTGGGCTTGACTTGCTAGGCCTACAGTCATGAAATCTCAAACCCATGGCTCAAATTCTGCACTTTCTAATGGTGGACAAACAGGTGAGCCCGGCACTTACCTCTGAGGGGCAGGGCTCCTCCGAAGCCCTGCTAGAGTGTCTAGCTCCTGCATGCTGCCACGGCTGACCAAAGCAGTGGAGTTGGCAAGGCGGATGGCTCGACGCTTGACCCTTCTAGGGCAGCAAGATGATAACAGGCTGCCAGGCCCCATTGGCTGGGAAGACACTGAGGTACTACGGCTGGTGCGACCACCCAGGGAGACAGCTCCAAGAGCCTCACTGAAGGTTAGCTCATCTGTGAACTCATGACACTGTGGGCAGAAGGTAAACAGGATCACAAGGTAACCCATGCCATGGAAACCGATACAACTCCCAGACCTTTGCTTAGAGAAAGTCGTTCACTCTCCCTTTTCTTTCCTTGCCCATCCTAGAAGCCTCTTTTTTTGAGACAAGGTGTAGCCTATGTAGCCTTGGCTGGCCTAGAATTCACTATGTAGATCAGGCTGGCCTAGAATTCACTATGTAGATCAGGCTGGCCTCGAACTCATTGAGATCACCTGCATCTGCCACAAGACTCGGTCTCTTAAAGGGAGCACCATGTGATGTTCACAACTACATGGTAAGGCTTTCATCTCAGTGAGGGAAGCAACTCGGTGTCCAGAAAGACCTCCCTCCTGCCAGGTGACATCTTGTTTGGCCTCACCGTAGTCTTCTCTAGACAGTGCAGCAAATGGTGATGCTGCTGTTCAAAAGCAGAACGGCTCCGAACACACAGTGCCTGTCCCTCCCCGCTGCCACTATCCTGGAAGAGACGGAGCAGAAACAGGCAGTGAGCACCTTCCCCTCACAACCCTGCTCACCCCTAACCCCAATAAATGCACCTCCCCACCTCAAGGCCCCCATTTTGCTTATACTGCAGGAAGGCATTGGTGGTGCCGCTCTTTGCCAACCGGATTCTTGCCAGGCGCACCTTCTACAGAGAGGAGACAAAAGATTAGACACGTGAGACCAGGGACAGACGGGTTTAGGGTGTAAGGAACGGTGCTCGGAATGGTGATAAAGTTACCTGCTGTGCTCGGCGCTTGTCAGCACGCTGGTTCTGATGGTAGATGCGGCTAAAGTTGGACACAATGACTGGTACAGGCAAGGCAATGACCAAGACACCACTAAGTGAGCAGATGGACCCAAAAATTTTGCCAGCAATGGTGCTAGGCACCATGTCTCCATACCTGGAAAAGATAGAGGCAGGCCAAGGTTGAAGAGGTGTTCAATAATCCCCGATTCCACCCACCCACACCTGATGTGTTCTGCAAACTTGGCCAAACACACGTACTCTCTGAGCTTCAGTTTCTTTCTTTCTTTTAAAGTTTTTGTTTTTGTTTTTGTTTTTGGAGAGTGTTGCTCTGTAGTCCAGGCTGGCCTTGAACTCAGAGATCTGCCTGCCTCTGCCTTGGGATTAAAGGGGTATGCCATCACCGCCCAGCTCTTTTTACATTTTATTTTTTGTGCATGAGTGTTTGCCTACATGGAAGGATGTGCACCACATGCATCCAGAAGACAGTGTCAGATCCTGGAACTGGAGCTAAGGATGGTCGTGAGCAGCAAGTTGTGAGCCATTGCCCTAGCCCCAGCTTCAGTTCCTTACACTGAAAATCTGGAGAACGGGGCCTAGGGAAATAGCTTAGTGGTTAGGCCTTGTAGAGGACCCAAGTCCAGCATCCATGTCAATCAGCTCACAACTACCAGTGACTCCAGCACCAGAGGATCCAACGCCCTCTTCTGGACTCCAGGGAAACCTGCACTCACATGCACATACCCACACACAGACACATACTATACACATAATTTAAAACTAGTAAAAAATAAATCTTCAAGATGCGAAGAATAGACAGGCAGTGGTAGCACACACCTTTAATCCCAGCACTTGGGAGGCAGAGGCAGGTGATCTCTGAGTTTGAGACCCACCTGGTCTACAGAGTGAGTTCCAGGACAGCCAGGGCTACACAGAGAAACCCTGACTCAAAAACCAAACAATTCAAAATGTGAAGAACGACTTCTCTGGTCCCCAGCAGTAGCGGTCAAATGAGAAATGGGGTTGCCTTCAGTTTCTGCCGTCTGCTGCTCTCATCGAAGCCATGAATTGGGCATCATTGTCATCTGGAAACCTACTAACACCAGCAAAAGGGAAAACAAAGAGCAAATACAGGATCCTGGCGGCTAGAGAAATGGCTCAGGAGTCAGAGAGTCCCGCCTCTCCAGTTCAGATGAGAGGCTCTGTATTCCAGAAGCAGTCTGTTGGTTTTACTTGCTTCTCTACATTCTTTAGGAAGGACCCCTTCAAATATCCCCCAGAAGAAGCCTGGAAAGTGTCGTCCTATGAAAGATAGGGAGCCTCCAAGCAGTAGTGGTGCACACCTTTAATTCCAGCTCTCAGGAGGCAGAAGCAGGCAGATGTCTGAGTTTGCGGCTAGCCTGATCTACAGAGAAAGTTCCAAGAATTCCAGGACAGCCAGGGCTATACGGAGAAACCCTATCTCTTGAGGAAGAAAAAAAAGAAAGAAAAAAGTGTGTTATTTTAGGGGCTGGAGAGATGGCTCAGAGGTTAAGAGCACTGGCTGCTCTTCCAGAGGACTCAGGTTCAATGCCCAGTACCCACACGGCAGCTCATAATTTAACTCCAATTCCAGGGGACCAGACACCTTCACACCAATGCACAAAAAATAAAGTTAAATAAATTATTTTTCTTTTAAAAAAGAAAGACAGGGAGCCTCAAAACTACCCTGCCTTCCTCCAAACCATCACTCTCCCATGGAACAAGAGCAGAACCAGCTCAGAGAAGGCGCCATAGTTGATTTGCCCAGGAACATACAGCACACTTTTTTTTTCTAACCACGAGACCAACAGAAACTCCTTTGAGAAATTCAGCCTCTGCAATCTTCAGACAGGGTCTCCAGGCAGACCTCAAACTTACTACACGTCTGAGGATGACCTTGAACTTCTGATCCTCTTGCTTCCACCTCCCACTGTGTACTGGGATTACAGGCACCTGTAATCCCGCTCAATTTATGGAGTGCTGGAAATTCAACCTAGAGCTTTAGAGGTGCCAGGCGAGCACTGTATGAGTTGAGCGACATCTCCGGATCTTCTCATTTGTTCTGAGCATTCAGGACTGTGCCCAGAACCTCTCTAGCTTGGCCATTTCTAGCTATGTGATAATCATCTCAGACTATGTCTCACCTATGTGCCACAGGAACACCTACCGTCACAATTGTTCTGAGGACAGTATATGGCAAAAGACAGCAAGATACCTACTGCTAACTCGTTCTTCGTACTCAATATTTATTGATTTGATCCAGTCATGAACTTCCAAGCAGAATTAATCTGTACTTCTTAGAAACTTTTGTACTTCTATTGGGTACTGAACAAATTCAACCATTCTTTCTACAGACATTGAATGACAACAGTCTACTTAATCCTAGAGATGGGAATTTAGAGAAGAATCACAGCATCTGCCTTCCAATGTCTGAAAAGCACTGGAAGGAGGCAGGGGAGATGGCTCAGTTGGTAAATACCTGTTGTACATGCAAGCATGAGAACCTGAATTCAGATCTCCAGAACCCATGGTAAAAGCTGTATCAAGATGTGTGCCTAGAATCCCAGCCCTGGAGGACAGAGATAGGCGTGGCACTGGTCAGCTAATCTAGTTGAATGGATGAGCTTCCGGTTCTGTCTCAAAAAAATAAAGGTGGCAGCCAGGCAGATCTCTGTGAGTTCAAAGCCACCCTGATCTACAGAGAGAGTTCCAGACAGCCACGGCTACACAGAGAAACCCTCTCTCGAAAAATAAATAAAACATTGTTTAAAAGGTAGCAGAGTGTGGTGGCGCACACTTTTAATCCCAGCACTCAGGAGGCAAAGGCAGGTGGATCTCTGAGGTGGAGGCCAGCCTGGTCTACAGAGTTCCAGGACAGCCAGGGATACACAGAGAAACCCTGTCTTGAAAAACAAAAACAGAAAACAAATTTCCTGGACTCTAGGTAAAGGTGGAAGGAGAGACTACAAAGTTGTCCTCTGACCTCCATATGCATATTCTTACATGTACATGCTCAAAGCACACACGCGCGTGCACACACGCAAGTGAACACACACACACACACACACACACACACACACACACACACACAGGGTTAAAGAGAGAGAGGAAGCTTTGAATTGTGACACAAGCCTAGAATCCCAGCATTTGGGAGACAGAGGCAGGAATAGGATCATTGTAAATCTGAGGCCAGCCTGGGTGTACAAATTGAGAGTCTGCCACAAAACAAAACACTGAAAGCTGGGGCAGAGCCTATGGCTACTGTGGTGAGATCTTGGGTTCAAGCCCCAATAATGTCCCTCCACGAACAAAAAAATCATGAATTTGGCAATTCCATCTGTATCTATCTCAACTGTTTCCTCTCAGGGATTGGCAGTAAAAAATAATACTCATCCCAGCACTTGGGAGGCAGAAGCAGGTGGATCTCTGTGAGTTCGAGGCCAGTCTGATCTACAGAGTGGGTTCCAGAACAGCCAAGACTGCTACACAGAGAAACCCTGTCTCACAGAACCAAAATAATACTGATTTATTATAATAATACAGAACTGATATAGTCAGCTGGGTGCCATAGACCCGGAGTCCCAGCACTCAGGAAGCAAAGGCAAATGGATGGTGAGTTCAAGACCAGATTGGCCTACTTGGTAAAAATCTATCTCAATACAAAAGTAATGCTGAAAATACCTTCTGGAAAACATCAAGGAATCACGAACTCCCAGCGGCTGTGTCTATACAGTCATATAGCAGTTTTAGAAGGTTGAAAAATCATGGCATGCATGTTCAAAATGGAAAAATTTGGTGACAAGAAGCCATGCACCTAAATATCCTGCGCCAGAAACATTCAGAGAACTCACGTGGTATCACTGAATCCTCTTTTTTTTTTTTTTTTTTTTTTTTGGTTTTTCGAGACAGGGTTTCTCTGTGGTTTTGGAGCCTGTCCTGGAACTAGCTCTATAGACCAGGCTAGTCTCGAACTTACAGAGATCCGCCTGCCTCTGCCTCCCGAGTGCTGGGATTAAAGGCGTGTGCCACCACCACCCGGCACACTGAATCCTCTTAAGGCTCTCATTTCCCACTTTACAAAGAGGGAAACCTAAAGCCTAACACGGTGGCTCATGCCTACAATCCCAGTAGTTAGGAGGCTTTGAGTCTGAGGCCAGCTCCGACTATCCAGTGAATCCAGGCAGGCCTGGGCTACACAGCATCTAAAAGAAAAGAGAAGGAAACTGGGACCCTGAGAGAGTGTGACAAGAAATGAGAGCAACATGGACAATTTTTGAAGCCTAACCTGGAAAAATCAAGATACGTTCAGAGCCGAGAGGGATTATAAACTTTAAAGATAGGGCCATGCTATGTAACCTCATTGGGTTGGAACTTGCTATGTAATCTAGGCTGGCCTCAAACTCAAAGAGATCCGCCTGCCTCTGCATCCTAAATGCTGAGATTAAAAGCCTGCACCACCACACTTGACTTCTCTAAATATTTTTAGATAGGATCTCATTGTGTAGCCTTGGCTGTTCTGGAACTGATGTGTAGACCAGGCTGCCCTTGAATTTACAGAGATCTGCCTGTCTCTACTAAGGTGGTGTGATTAAAGGTGTGCCCCACCAACCAAGCTAAATTTTACTTTATTAATATTGATATATTTTACTTTACATTTGTGAGTGTTTTGCGTGCATGTAAATTTGTGTACTGTTGGAGAATATTTGTTTAGCCAGGCAAAGATATGTTAAATTTGTTCATCCTGCATCTGATAACTATGTAAAGATGTGTTGTATTTGCGTTAATTAAATAAAATTAACCTGGGCTCAGAGAGGCGGGGTTAGTAAGAGGTTGACAGAAAGTAGCAAGGAGGAACTTAGTGTGTGTGTGTGTGTGTGTGTGTGTGTGTGTGTGTGTGTGTGTGTGTGTGTGTTTTAGTTGGGGTAGTGTGGAAGGGATTGGCTTCTAGGACACCAGCAAAGAGACAAAGTTAGCCAGCTGTTACTCTAATTCTCTGAGCTGGCAGGTTTTCACCCTAGCCTTTGAATCTTGAATTTTATTAGAACGATAGAGATTTAGTTAGAACTACCTTTAGAAGCCTGGCAGTGGTAGCGCACACCTTTAATCCCAGCACTCAGGAGGCAGAAGCAGTTGGATCTCTGTGAATTCGAGGCCAGCCTAGTCTACAAAGTGAGTTCCAGGACAGCCAGAACTGTTACACAGAGAAACCCTGTCTCAAAACAACAACAACAAAAATATATAAATAAAAAAATAAAAGAGAGAGAGAAAAAGAAAAAAGAACTACCTTTAGAAGCAGCCACAGAGCCACAGAAATCCCCCCCCCACTGGCTTTAGGACTGGGTACATCTTGGCTGGGCTGTTAGTTTAAAGGACCCTCTGGAATTGGAATTGCAGATGGTTGTTAGTTGCCATGTGGATGCTGGGAACCAAACTTGGGTCCTTTGCAAGAGCAGCAAGTGCTCTTAACCAGTGAGTCATCTCTACAACCCCCTAAAATTTATTTTAAGAGGTTTATTTTGCTAGGCATAGTGACACATACCTTTAATCCCAGCACTTTGGAGGCAGAGGTGGGCAGATTTCTATGAGTTCAAGGCCAGCTTGATATGCATAGCAAGTCCCAGGCCAGCCAAGGTTGCATAGCGAAATTCTGTTTCAAAAAACTAAAAAAACAGATGATTTATTATTATTTTATTATTTTTAATTTACGTATATGTGTGCAGACATGTGCACAACTGCACAGATGCCTGGGTGGCCAGAGGCATCAGATACCCTCGATCTCAAATAACAGGCCGTTGTGAGCCCTCCAACCTGAGTGCTAGGAACCAAACTTGGGTCCTCTAGAAAAGAAGTATGTACTCTTAACTGCTGAGCCATTTCTCCAGTCCCAGTTTTTTTAATTTTTATAGATTAGCAAACTGGAGCTCAAAAGGAGATAAAGGAGCCAAGCATGCTGGTATGTATATACCTGTAATCCCAGCCATGGGGAAGTGGAGGCAGGAAGGTAATGTGTTTGAACCTAGCCTGGGCTATACATAGCACAACAACCTTGTCTCAAAAGTGGGGTGGCAGGCAGAGGCACAGCACATATTTTGTAGGTGTGAAGCCTCCATGTGAGGCTCTGGGTTTGATATTCATTCGTTACCGTACAGGTATGTTCTAACCTTTTAATGTTACAGAAAGGGTATGTGTCTGGCAGTTGGATACCCAGCTCCCAGCTCAAGGTCTACACTTACCCAAGTGTGGTCATGGTAACAATGGTATACCAGAAGGCAGCAGGGATGCTTGTGAAGTTGGTCTTGCTAGTGCCCTTCTCAGCATAGAACATGACAGTCGCAAAGATGATGATGGCCATGGTGAGGGAAAAGAGGAGAAAGCCCAACTCGGAGGCACAGCTCTTGAGGGTGTAGCCCAGAATCCGCAAGCCCTGGGAGTGTCTGGAGAATTTGAAGATTCTGAAAACCCTGAACACACGTAGGGTGACGAAGGCACCAGAGACATCATCATTCTTGGGCACAAAAAGCCCAATGTAGTAGGGCAGGATGGCTACCACATCGATGAGGCTCATCACACTGCGCAGGAAGCGGCAACGGCTGGGGGCTGCAAACAACCGCAGAAGGTATTCCCCGGTGAATATGAGTACGCAGGCTGTGTCCATACAGAAAAAGGCCGTCGGGAAGCGGTCACCACAGGGTTGCTCTCTCGTGGGTCGCCGGGCAGGGCCACGGCATGGGATGGTCTCCACTACATTGGCGATGACCGACACGGCTATGAAGAAGCCAGTGACATAGTAGAAAACGAGTGCTGCAGTGCTCGTGTGTGGGTTTTCGAAAGCCCTCCAGAGTCGCTGTCTCAGGGAGCTGCCTGCTGGAAGGGCTGGACCTTCCCCGGCCTGCTCAGCCTCCTCGTCTTCTGCCAGGCGCTCTGCATTCTCCTTCTTTCGGTCCCTGTACTCTTCAAGACAGCAGTCGCCCACAAGCTCTGGTACCAAGCCATAGAAGGCTAGCTCCTCGTCAAAGGCCTGGATGCACTCCTGCCTGGGGCAGTGCAGCCGGCCTGTGCGGTAGAAGTTCAGCACGTGCCGGAACATGTCTGGGTCACGATCAAAGAAGTACTCGCCTGATTCAGCATCGTAGAAGAATTCCTTCTCTGAGCTGCCCAGCAATGTGTCTGGATAGCGATCCAGCGTGTTTTTCCAGGTCTCAAAGCGCCGACCGCTCACATTCACCACCAGTACCTCATCACCTCGGGATGCCTTCACCTCCGGTGCAGGGGGCAGGGGCTGCTGGGCTAAGGGCAGCCAGCCCACTGCTGCAGCTCTTGCAAATGGTAGCCATGTGGCCACACCGGCCGCCATCCTGCAGCTCCCCCAGGCCCAAGGAGACTTGGGGGTGTGATGTTTAGGAGAATGTGACTAGCTCCAGGATGGAGGAGGCTTGGAGAGACCCTGGGCTACCCAGACAAGGAAACTGATGTGTGTGTGTGTGTGTGTGTGTGTGTGTGTGTGTGTGTGTGTGGAGAGAGAGAGAGAGAGAGAGAGAGAGAGAGAGAGAGAGAGAGAGAGAGAGAGAAACCAATAGGAACCAGAGGAGGAGGAAGTAGAGAGACAGACAGGCGCTTGGGGAGTATTGGGGGTTTCTAGGGGACTAAGAAGGGGTTAAAGTGCTAGAGGAACCAAGAAGGATCCTCAAGTCTAGAAAGACTGAGATGAATCTAAAGTCAACACATTCCTGAGAGATGTCTGAGGGTGTTCAGAGGGACCAAGACATAGGTGGGGGGTTGTTCACACTCACAAGACTTCCCAATAAAGAAGGACCTGGAACCCCTCGGTTGAGCTGAAGAGGAGGCAGATAGAGGCATTCAGAGAGTTGGAGAACAGGACCAGAGATGTTTGAAAGAGGCTGAAGGACTGTCCACGCCCAGAAGACTGATGGGAAAAGATGCCTGGGTTGGAGCCCCCTTGCAGATCAATAAAGGGGACTGGAGCATCTCAAGGGTGGCTAGACAGCGGGAGGTTGTAAAGATACTAAAAAGTGTCTGGGGAGTGACTAGTGCTGCCAAGAATAGCCTGGAGGATGTGTCTACAATCTCCAGGAGTTCCGGGGAAAGTAGCAGAGGTGAGGGCCCTCTAAAGAGGATTGAGAAAGGGGGATAGCTAAAGTGGTATATGGGACTAGCTTATTTTTTAAGAGGCCAGGGGATATGCAGCAGAGAGGTTCCCTGGATGGGGCTTAGGAAGCCTGGTCCCTATCAAGAGCTCTGAATGAGGAAAGGGAGGATGTGGGGAATCCCAAAGGGCCAATACTCAACTGGACTGAAGTTGGGTATAGCCCCCTGAGCACACAAGAAACTCGCAAAAGACTATGCAAAGAGGAAGGGAATTCCCTCAAAATAGGTTGGATAGGGGGCGGGGTATTGGAAGAAAGTTGGGTGTGTCTTCCAGGAGAGGGGGCTGATGAACCTTGCAGGAAGCTGGTAGGGGAGACTAGGAGAAGGCTGGGTCCCACCGTTGGAGGCAGGTCTGAGGAAGCTACACCCCGAGGGGCTGGCGGTGTGTACCCAGCAACAGCAGTAGCAGTAGCCGGAGCAGCAGCAACAACAGCAGCAGTAGCAGCAGCAGAGGAGGAGGAAGCGAAGAGCCACAGCCAGGCCTAGGAGGGAAAGGTGGAACAGGCGGGGGCGGGGTGGGAGACAGGGGGAGGAGGCTGTTGGGTCCTTGGAAGAAGGCTCTGGAAGGACAAGGTCCAGTGGGACCCCTGGAGACTGTACCAGGATGGACTAGGACATGGGGACCGCACCAGGAAAAGACAAGGACAGAGCTAGTGATGGTCCCCTCCCTCTCCCCACAGGGCTGTCCTCACCTGTGTCCCCGCTGCAGCTGCAGCAACAGCGTTGGGGCTGGGGGTACCAAACACCGGAGCTCCTGCCCCTCTGCAGAGCTGCCGGAGTTCCTCCTCCTCCAGCGTTCTCTCCCCGCCCCTCTGGAGCTTGTCGGGAGATGAAGCGAGAGGCAGGGAGGGGCCACGTGGCTCCCAGAGCCCCTTCCCCTAGGATAGCTTGAGAGAGACCCTGGGGAGACTCCGCCTCCTTACAAAGCTGGTTGGGCCTCAGTCGCGTCATCTGGAAAATGGGGGTGGCAGGGAACTTTGCCAGTTCTCCCCACCTCCTACTTCCTGGACTCCCCCTTCTTTCTGCCCAGCTCCTACCCCCACTGCCCCCAGGGGCTCTCACCCCCACCCGTCTGAATCAGCAGCACTTAGCAGAACCAATCGATGGGGAGGCGTCTGTTAATGGCCCCAGAGCGGAGTGCCACGGGGAATGATGCAGTGCTGTGTCCCCTCCCTGCCCCCCCCCCCCTGTGGAAGGGCGGGGAAAGGTGGGGGAGGGGGGACTGGTGGGGATGACCAGGCCTCCAGATCCACTCTGGGGGGAGGGCATAGGTCAGAGCCCAACTTCTAAACCAGACTTTGTGGGGCTCCAGTATACACCTTCCAGTCTGAGGATGCAAGATGCCGAGCAAAGGTAGTGCAGATGGGGACAATCCAGGTACCACTCCCTACCCGTAGGCCCCTTGCCAAAGGAGCAGAATTCCCATCTGTTTGTATCCCATGCCCTCAAATCACACCTCTTTCCATGGTGGGATCTGCTTCTGCCCTTCGGAACGCAGAGCACCAAGTGCCTCTGGGATGTCTGTGAGTTCTAACCCCAGCTTTGCCAGACTTGCTGTGCCCTTAACCAGGTGACTTGTTTTCTCAGTTGTCAGAATTATCCCAACTTGACAGTGTGCTTTTGAGCATCAGCTGAAGCAATGTGAATGGGGTGGGCACAGGTAAGGCCTGGCAGGATGCCTGGTCTTAAGTAACTAACGGTGTCTGATGAGAGTGCCTAGCCTTTCAATCCACCCGCCTACCCACGATACTCACTTGCTAACTTTTCATACTCCTGATCTGTCCATTCTTTCGCCCACCCATCCTCCTGCCCACATAACCAATGACCCTACCCATTCCTCTAGGTACCCCTCTGGCCATTCAGTCACCTACCTACCCCTCAGCTTCTAACCGTTTGCCAACCTTTTCCTAAAGACCTTTTTCCATGCGTCTATGCATTCTCCAGCTTCCCCCATCATGTATGCCTCCAACTTACCCTTCCCTTTCATTCGCTTATGCATCCATAATTCCACTCTAGCCTTGCCAGTTTACTCCCAACTTATCTATAAATCCATCAATCTACTCACAGTTAATTCACCCATTTATCCATTTGTCCACCCTGCTAGACATCCATCTGTCCATTTGTACCTCCATTTACCCATACTCTATCCACTTACAGATTCATCTGCTCATTTATTCATCCAGCCATGCATCCGTCTACCTATGCATTAATTTCCAGCCATACGACCACTTATTTATCCCTCAGTCCATCTAACCACTTATCCACCCTCCCATCTGCTCATTCATCTATACCCTCAATTTAATACCCCCCCATATCTGCAGATATTTCTGCTACTCCCTTTGAGAGGTCTGTCAGCAACCAGGTGAACTGAGACTGGAAGAAGAAAAACTGGAGCTGGAGGCCACCTTCCCCATTCCAGAGGAATGACCACCCCACTCCCAACACGTCCCTCGATTGAAAAGAACAAGACCACACAGTCAGTGCAATGACCACCCCACTCCCAACACGTCCCTCGATTGAAAAGAAAGAGACCACACAGTCAGTTGGTGGGCCCGTCTGGCCAGATGGTATTTGGGCTGCAAAGCCTTTACACACACACACACTCACACACATACACACATTGCTGGAACATTGAGCATGGACTGCACCCCCACCCAACATCCCCAGTCCCAAATGCAGAGTAGCCAGGCTTCCAAACATAAATTAAAAAATAAAATGAAAAGAGTTGGTCTCTGGGAGGGAGAGCTCATGCAGAGTTGAAGGCAGATGCCCCTGGGAGCCAAGAAGAAAAAAATCCATGCCCTTCCCTCAGGATCTTTCCCCCACAAGGGCCTCTGGCCATATGATGGGGGTCATCAATACCAGCCATAGATAGACTCCTAGCCCTCTTAATGTCCATCTCCTAAAATATTAGATTTGGTGCCAGCCTCTATTTTCCCACCACAACCCAGGGAGTGAATGGCATTCTGGAAGGGAATGGAAGTAGGTGCAGCCCGTAGGTCTTTAGTTGGCTTCTCCAGGTTCTAGGTCCGGGTCAGGGGACCCCACACATTCCTTGCTGAGCCGTACAATTTCCTGGGATAGAACTTCCATGTCCTAAGAAACAAATGATCCATCAGGAGCTAGAGAAGGGGACAAAGGGCGCAGCAGCTCTGGTAGCAAATATGAGATGTTATCTGTAGTTAAATGGACTGTTGGGTTAACCAGAGCCCAGTGGTATCAGGCCTTGGATGGGAAGATCCACTACTTTCTCATCTAACAAATGTCCACTTGCTTCTCCAAGGTAGGACCTGGATATGACTCCCTTAGTGATGATGGAATATTTGGGTGGGTGGGGGAATCATTGTGTGGGTGAACTCATCAGGAATCTTTGGCAGACAAATAGGTTCACAAATGAACTTTGTAGAGGACAAAAAGGTAGGTAGGCGTGTGACATGTAGGTGGGGGAAAGGGTGATAGCTGAATAGATGAAAGAATGATGCATCACCGGCACACGCCTTTAATCCCAGCATTTGGGAGGCAGAGGCAGGTAGGTGGATCTCTGTGAGTTCGAGGCCAGCCTGGTCTACAGAACAAGTTCCAGGATAGGCTCCAAAGCTACACAGAAAAACTCTGTTTTGAAAAAACAAAAAAACTGAATGGATGAGTGGGTGGAAGGACAGATGGAAGAGTGGTAGGCTCAACTGGTAAGTTGATCGGAGGGTAGAAGAGGGGAACACGAAAGGATGGCTGATGAGTAGAAGGTGGTATTGGGAGGACAAGGGCAACTAGGAAGGGCACCGCCAAGGACTGTGGGTAGGGAGGCAGGTGGTCCACACTCGCCTTGTGCAAGTGCATATTCTTGGTGAGCTGTTCCTCCAACATGTTCTGCAGCTTCTTGTTCATTTCCCGAAGGTTCTCATCGCCTGGCTTCACTAGGTCTCTCAGGACACTGCCCAGCCCACTTCGGTCTGTGTGGCCTGCTGCCACAGATACATCTGCAAGGGTCCAGGCTGAGCACCGCCCCCTCGGCAGAGCCAGGGGCAGGGAACAGGAGAGAGTAGGCAGAGCCAGAGGAGACAGGAGAAAAGCAAAGAGCAGGCAGGAGGGGAGGGAGAAAAGCAATGTTATGTTGGGGGCAGAGGCTTAGATAGGTGAAACCCAGCTGTCATTAGTCATGTGACTCAAAAATAGGGATAATTCTTAACTCATGGTGCTGGGAACATATATATGACTGCATGTGACACACAGAGAGCACAGTAAGCCCTCAGAGCATGTCAGTGGGTATTGCTAAACTAGGAAAAATCAGGAAGTAGGGGAAGATTTGAAAGTAAGGAATAAAAGAAAGGAGAGGGAAGGTAGCAGATAGGAGAGGAGGGGATAGCCATGGAGGTCAGAGAAGAGAACAGGAAGGAAGATATAACAAATGAAGATGTTCGGCTAGGTACAGTCATGCACCTGGAAGGCTGAGGCAGGACTGTTGAGACTCTGAGGCTAGCCTATGCTACAAAGCAAGTACCAGGCCAGCCAAGGCAACAGAGCAAAATCCAGTTTCAAAGAATAAGCAAACAAATAAAAATGGAAACAGAATAATAGTGCTACTGAGTAGTGAAACAGAAAAAAAAACATAAACAAATAGAAAGCAGGGGAGAAAGAAGGGTATAGAAGAAAAGTCCTGGGAAAACACTAGAGAATGCAGGGTTAGAAATGGTAAGGACAAAGGGAGGCCACGTAATAATGCAAAGCCTCCCAGCTTTCCCTCCATGGGTCAAGAAGAGAGAAGTAGCTGCATAGAACAGTGGAAAAGGAGGGGCAGGTGAAGATTGCACTGGAGGTGAGGGCTGGGGAAGGAGCACTGACCAATCCGGCTGTCCATGACATAGGTCTCAATGATGGCGCTTTTCCGGCAGAGGTCCTCTGCCATAGAGGCACTGCTCACCTCCAGATGTTTCACCTGCAAGATGGTCCACCCCATCTCAAGCCCCTGAACTTGACATTGCCTCCCATGAGGATCCAGCCAGACACCCTTCCCACCTCCACCCCCATCCCAGGACACTTCACGCGGGGACAAGCAGGTAGACAGACAGCACCTTCTCCTCCAGCATCCATTTCTCCTGCTGTATCTCGGCCAGTCTCTGAAACAGCTCAGCTACCTCCTCATCTGAGAGCTCTGCCGGCCGAGGGGGCTGGGCCTGAGGACTGCTAGATAAAGACTACAAGAAAGAAGAGAGAGAAAATCTAGTCATTCTCAGCATCACCCATCCACCTGAGTTAGGGGGGTGGAGGCACATCAGCGACTATAAGTTCTGAGGCAGCAGCTGAAGGCCAGACTTGGCACTCCTAGAAACTCCACATTTCCTTTGGCCTAAAGGGAAGCAGACAGTGTTACCACCACCACAAGAGTGCTACTGAGAGGACGAAAGGAAGCAAATGACATTTAATTCCCAGATGACAGGAAATGGAAGCAACAGTAGAACAAGCTAAATGGTACCATTAAGAAGCAAGCAGAAAAATCTAAAGGTGGGATGTTTCCTATAGGTCAAATGGTTTGGTTTCTTCCACCAGCTGATGTCAGGAAAATAGCATCAGAACAGACACATAAAGACATAAGGAAAAAAATAAACAAGCAGCAACAACAAAAACCAAGGTCTACTCTGAAGCTGAATGCTAGCTTTTACAAAAAAAGGACACTTTAAAAGTCCTCTAGAAGGCCAGGCAGTGGTGGCACACATCTTTAATCCCAGCACTAGGGAGACAGAGGCAGGTGGACCTCTGAGTTTGAGGCCAGCCTGGTCTACACAGTGAGTTCCAGGATACACAGAGAAACTGTGTCAAAAAAGCAAAAAAAAAAAATGTAAAACGTCCAACAAGGAGTTGGAGAGATGGTTCAGTAGTGGTTAAGGGCACTCGCTGCTCATGCAGAAGATCAGGAATCAGTTCCCCGAACCCATATAGCAGAGCACAACCGTATCCATACATATCCGGCTCTAGGAATATGATGCCTTCTTCTGACCTCTGTGGGCACCAGGCACACATATGGTGCACACATATATGCATGAAAACCACACAAAAATAAACAAATACCTTGACTATCCTGGAATTTGCTCTGTAAACCAGGCTTGCCTTGAACTCTTGAGATTCACTGGCCTCTGCCTCCCTAATGTAAAAATTTTTTAGTTAAAAATATTTTTTAAAAGCCAGGTGATGGTGGCACATCCCTTTAATGCCAACACTCAGGAGGCAGAGGCAGGCAGATCTCTGTGAGTTCAAAGCCAGCTTGCTCTACACAGTGAGTTCCAGGACAGGCAGAACTGTTACACAGAGACACTCTGCCTCGCAAAACTAAAACAAAAAAAAAAATTTAAAAAGTCCTACCAGGAGCTGGGTAGTTGTGTTGCATGCCTTTAATCCCAGCACTCGGGAGGCAGAGGCAGGTGAATCTCCGAGTTTGAGGGCAGCCTGGTCTACAGAGTGAGTTCTAGGACAGGCTTCAAAGCTACAGAGAAACCCTGTCTCAAAAAAACAAAAAACAAAACAAAAATTCAAAACTGTCCTACTAGGGCTGGAGAGATTATTTAGCTATTATAGCTAAGTTTATAACCAAAACGATAAAAATTTCCACCAAAAATGTCTAGCAGTGTATACATATTAATTGTGTAATGATTTTTAAAAAATCCAAATAAGCCGGGCAGTGGTGGCGCACGCCTTTAATCCCAGCGCTTGGGAGGTAGAGGCAGGCGGATCTCTGTGAGTTCGAGACCAGCCTGGTCTATAAGAGTTAGTTCCAGGACAGGCTCCAAAGCTACAGAGAAACCCTGCCTTGAAAGACCAAAAAAAAAAAAAAAAAAAATCCAGCCGGGCGATGGTGGCGCACGCCTTTAATCCCAGCACTCGGGAGGCAGAGGCAGGCGGATCTCTGTGAGTTCGAGACCAGTCTGGTCTACAGAGCTAGTTCCAGGACAGGCTCCAAAGCCACAGAGAAACCCTGTCTCGAAAAAAAAAATCCAAATAAAAAGTGTTTGGCAGGAAACATGATGTGACAAATGGCAATAATGATGATAAAGGAAATCAGCCACAGTAACTCATGCTTATAATCCCAGCACTTGGGATGCTGATGGAAATGGAACATGAATTCAAGTCCAGTCTGGGATACATAGTAAGAATTCAATATCAAAAAAAGAAAAAAGAAAGAGAAAAAAAATTAAATAGGGGATAGAAAGATGACCCAAGAGTTAACAGCATTGGCTTCTCTTCCAGAGGACCCAGGTTCGGTTTTTGCACCCATGTGACAACTCACAACTAGCTATTGTACTAGCTTGTTGTTCCAGTGGATCTGACACCCTCTTCTGGCCTCTAAGAGTACTGCATGAAGGTGGGGTACATGCTGATAGAACATAAACATAAAACGAAAATAAAAAATTATTTAAGGCTAATCGTGAGGGCACATGTCTTTTTTTTGTTTTGTTTTGTTTTTCGAGACAGGGTTTCTCTGTGGCTTTGGAGCCTGTCCTGGAACTAGCTCTGTGGACCAGGCTGGTCTTGAACTCATAGAGATCCACCTGCCTCTGCCTCCTGAGTGCTGGGATTAAAGGTGTGTGTCACCACCGCCCGGCAGGGCACATGTCTTTTAATTCCAGTACTTGGGAGCAAATCAGGCAGATCTGAGGCCAGATAATACCTAGTGAGTTCCAGGACAACCAGGGCTATGTAGAGAGAGACCCTGTCTCAAAAACCTATTTAAAAAAGCAATAAATAGGGACTGGAGAGATGGCTTAGAGGTTAAGAGCACTGGCTACTCTTCCAGAGGACCTGGGTTTGATTCTAAGTACCCGTATGACAGCTCACAACTGTCTGTAACTCTATTCTAGGTGATCCAGCTCCCTCACATGGACATACCTGCAGGCAAAACACCAATACACATAAAATAAAAATAAATAAAAATTTTTTAAAAAGCAATAACTAGCCAGACATGGTGGCACACACATTCAATCTTATCACTCAGAAGGCAGGCCACACAGATCTCTTCTATGAGGTTGAGGTCTATATGGTCAACATAGCAAAACACTATCTCCAAAAAATAATAACAAATAAGTTAGAAAACAGGATTTCCTACATGAGTGGTGCACTTCCCACAATGCTTGTACTTTAAAGCACTAGGAAGGTGGGATTAATCTATGGTGATGAAATAGAGGGGCAGAGAGAATGACTGGCCTCCCATAGATCAGCCTTAATTTAAGTTGATGAGTTTGGGAAGAAGTTGACAAAATGTTTGTTAGCGGCTGGGACTGCACCTTAGTAGAACAGCAAATGTTGACATGTGTTCTGCACGCATGTGTATGTGTGAGGCCCGTGTTCTGCATGCATGTGTATGTGTGAGGCCCATGTTCTGCATGCATATATATGTGTGAGGCCTGTGTTCTGCATGCATGTGTATATGTGAGGCCCGTGTTCTGCATGCATGTGTATATGTGAGGCCCGTGTTCTGCATGTATGTGTATGTGTGAAGCCTGTGTTCTGCATGTATGTATATGTGTGAGGCCCATATTCTGCATGTATGTGTATATGTGAGGCCCATGTTCTGCATGCATGTGTGTGAGACCCGTGTTCTGCATGCATGTGTATATGTGAGGCCCATGTTCTGCATGTATGTGTATGTGTGAGGCCCGTGTTCTGCATGTATTGTTCTGTATGCATGTGTATGTGTGAGGACCGTGTTCTGCATGCATATATATGTGTGAGGCCCGTGTTCTGCATGCATGTGTGTGAGGCCCGTGATCTGCATGCATGTGCATGTATGAGGCCC
Source organism: Microtus oregoni (assembly GCF_018167655.1). NCBI lineage: Eukaryota > Metazoa > Chordata > Mammalia > Rodentia > Cricetidae > Microtus > Microtus oregoni. Next base: position 103,513 of record NW_024544602.1, read on the forward strand.
ATGTTCTGCATGTATGTGTATATGTGAGGCCTGTGTTCTGCATGCATGTGTATGTGTGAGGCCCATGTTCTGCATGCATATATATGTGTGAGGCCCGTGTTCTGCATGTATATATATGTGTGAGGCCCGTGTTCTGCATGTATGTGTATATGTGAGGCCCATGTTCTGCATGCATGTGTATATGTGAGGCCCGTGTTCTGCATGCATGTGTATATGTGAGGCCAGTGTTCTGCATGCATGTGTATGTGTGAGGCCTGTGTTCTGCATGCATGTGTGTGAGGCCCGTGTTCTGCATGTATGTGTATATGTGAGGCCCATGTTCTGCATGCATGTGTATATGTGAGGCCCGTGTTCTGCATGCATGTGTATATGTGAGGCCAGTGTTCTGCATGTATGTATATGTGTGAGGCCCGTGTTCTGCATGCATGTGTATGTGTGAGGCCCATGTTCTGCATGTATGTGTATGTGTGAGGCCCATGTTCCTCATGTATGTGTATATGTGAGGCCCATGTTCTGCATGTATGTGTATAAGTGAGGCCCGTGTTCTGCTTGCATGTGTGTGAGGCCCGTGTTCTGCATGCATGTGTATATGTGAGGCCCGTGATCTGCATGCATGTGTGTGAGGCCCGTGTTCTGCATGTATGTGTATGTGTGAGGCCCATGTTCTGCATGTATATATATGTGTGAGGCCTGTGTTCTGCATGTATGTATATGTGTGAGGCCCATGTTCTGCATGTATGTGTATATGTGAGGCCCCTGTTCTGCATGCATGTGTATGTGTGAGGCCCGCGTTCTGCATGTATGTGTATATGTGAGGCCCATGTTCTGCATGCATGTGTATGTGTGAGGACCGTGTTCTGCATGCATATATATGTGTGAGGCCCGTGTTCTGCATGCATGTATGTGAGGCCTGTGTTCTGCATGCATGTGTGTGAGGCCCGTGTTCTGCATGTATGTGTATATGTGAGGTCCGTGTTCTGCATGTATGTGTATGTGTGAGGCCCGTGTTCTGCATGTATGTGTATATGTGAGGCCCGTGTTCTGCATATATGTGTGAAGTCCCAGGTTCAATCCTTAGCCTGAGAGAGACAGAGACAAACACATAAATACAGAGAAAAAGATAGTAGATAGATAGATAGATAGATAGATAGATAGATAGATAGATAGATAGGCACATAGACAGAGAAGAACTGCTTGTCTGAAGGTCAGTGTAGACAATTTCAAGTGAGGGAAAAATGGGGATCCTCCAGTCTTAGTAGGTGAAACTTGCCCCTTACCCTGGCTGGGACGGCTGTGGTCTCCTTCTCCTTCAAAATCTCCCTGTAGCTGAAAGAGGAGATGCTACTACTGTCCCCTGTCTGGGTCCGGCTTGGTGAGTTCACCTCAGAGAGAACCAGCTCCTCAAGGCCTGGGGAGTGGAGGAAAAACAAACCTGAGTCCCTTGGAATCTTGGGACAGCAACCAGCAGAAAGAGGCACAAACAGAGATTTTTTTCCAGTGATGGAATGAGGAAAAGACACAAACTTGAGTAGGCAAGCAAACTCAAGATCTGGATCAGGAAGCATCAAGGAACCACTTCTGTTGGTATGCATATCCAGTAGAAGAAAGGGAAGTGGGTGAGGCTGGGTGTGGGCAAGGAGCAGACACCAGATTTCAGTGGCATCAGACACTGATGTAGAAAAAGGAAGCTAGAGAGTTGAGAGTGCACAGCGGCACACACACATGCAGGGGAAAGCCCAGACAGGAAGCCAGTACATGACGAGACTGACAGAAACCACAGAGAAAGACACATTCAGAACAAAGATGGAGACAGACTTGTAGTCTTTCACCTAGACCCTAATCCCATCTAATGGATAAGAAAGATGTACAGTATGAAATTCAAATCTATTCCCCACTTCTTAAATTAATCTATGACAAAACACCACTATTATAAGGAGAGGTTCCTTCAGGAGGTTGATTGCCTCAGTGAGAAATTGGTTTGGTGAGAGCTATATGCTTTGCCATATCACTTGAACACTTGCTGAGCATGGTGGTCCATGCCTGCAGGTAGATTACTTGAGGTGAGGAGTTCAGGGCCAGCCTAGCAACTCAGAAGAACCCCATCTCAAAAAGAAAACAGAAAGCATTGGTACTGAGTTTGTGACACTGCCCTTAGAGCTGCTTCCAGGTATCAGGGAAAGGATTAGCAGCATACTCTGAAGGAAACTCCAAAGAATCTCCAAAAAGGATGTGGTGCCCGAGTAGGGTTCCCCTAGCACCTCAGTTGATGGCAATTTTCTCTAAGCCTATCTGTGATTTAAGAAATGCATCAAAACCATTACTGAATCTGAGTTATTTCGATGTATTTACAGCTACTCGCAAGCAAGAAAAGGTAGAGAAACAACTCCAGGTTTGTGTAGACATGTCTTCTGCCAGAAGTATCGCGTGTTGAGTTAGCAGTATATTGAAAACAGAACAAGCCAGACGTGGCAGCTTATGCCTGTAACCGAGCTCTTAGGAGGCCAAGGCAGAGCACCATGAGTTTGAAATCAGCCTGGGCTGCAAAGTGATGCTATCTTAAAAATCCCAATGCTAATAACAGTGATGATAGTAATGAAGATGACAGTGTTAGCTGGGCGGTGGTGGCACACGCCTTTAATCCCAGCACTCAGGAGGCAGAGGCAAGTGGATTTCTGTGAGTTCGAGGCCAGCAAGGACTGTTACATAGAGAAGCCCCGTCTTGAAAAGAGGAGGAGAAGGAGAAGACAGTGAGGTGCTGTTGCCTATGGGATTCTGTGTCCCATGATTCACTGTGAGTTCCTAGAGGGGAATGACTTGGGGGTTGGGGCTTGTATCATGGATCCTAAACTCATGTGAGGATTTCTAGAGTACAAGAATAGGAACGGGAGAGAAAGCAGAGAAATAACAGCAGATATGGAGCAAACAGGAAGACTAGGCAGAGAAGAACAGAGAAGGTAGTAAGAAGCCACAGACACAGAAAAAAAGCAGACAGTGCAGAAAGAGAAAAGAATTCAGGCAGGACAGAGGGCTGGAGCAAAGGCTAAAGGAGGTACAGAAAGCAGCCCAAGGGCTGACTTTCACCCAGCCTGCCCTCTCACCTGAGCGGCTCTTGCTGTTGGTGAGGATGTCCTGCAGCCGCTCCTGCAGCTTGTCAGCCCGTTTCCGCTCCAGGTGCAGCTGCCTCTTAAGGTCTTTGAGCTAAAGGTGTGTGTGAGAGGGGGTAAGAGCTGGGGCCCAGGGGGTCCAGAAAGGAGGGGAGGAGGTCACAGGCCTCACTAGCTTACCGCAGCACTGCCCTTCTTTTCCAGGATCCGCTGCCCATCCACTGTGTCCTTTACCTCCTGTGCTTAGAGAAGGCACAGCGGGCAGGTGAAGGCACAGCCGCCTGCAGTGCACACCCTCCCTGCCTCATTATGCAAGTTTCGGCCATGGCTAAGTCTGGGACCACAGAGATACCACAGACCTGCTTCAGGCTGCTGATGGTCTTCACGTGACCATCCCGCTCCTCCTGGGCCTGCTGGAGCTGATCCCGCACATCCTGAAGCTCTTTCTCCTTGCTCTGCAAAGCAAACAATGGCTCAGGCCATTGCCTAAGAAGTCCGTGTTCTCCTGCAGCGGTACCTGGTACCCATAGACAGGAACATCACCGTGCAAGAATCACCTTCAGCTCAGCAGCATGCTCCTCCCGGCACTGCTTGAGAGCTTCCTCTTGTTCCTGTTGCTGCTGCTGCAAGGATTCCTATAAAAAGAGTTCCAGGTCTGCTCATGGCCCCCAAAGATAGTGTGTTCAGTTAGTCAAGGGCAAGTGACTTTAAGCAGAGCTCTTGGGGTGTGACAAAAACACCTTTGGGCTTTTTTTTCTCTTTCTTTTTTTTTTTCTTTTCTTTTCTTTTTTCTTTTTTCTTTTTTTTTTTTTTTTGAGACAGGTTTCTGTAGCTTTGGAGCCTGTCCTGGAACTAGCTCTTGTAGACGAGGCTGGCTTTGAGCTCACAGAGATCCGCCATTGTGTTATGTGTGAGTGCTTTATCTTCATGTACACCTCCAGCTTGTCAGCCTGTTTCCACTCCAGGTGCAGCTGCCTCTTAAGGTCTTTGAGCTAAAGGTGTGTGTGTGTGTGTTAGGGGGTAAGAGCTGGGACCCAGGGAGTCCAGAAAGGAGGGGGAGGAGGTCACAGGCCTCACTAGCTAGAGGGATCTGATTCCCTCTTCTATCATAAAGGTGCTGGGAACTGAACTCAAGTCCTCTGGAAGAGCAGCCAGAGCTCTTAACTGCTGAGCCATCTCTCCAGCCCCACTTTTGACTTTGAGACAAGGTCTCAGTATATAGCCTGTGCTGGCCTTGACCTCTCAACTCTGCCTCAGCCTATTGAGTGCTGGGATTGACAGGTAACTCACTACAGAGCCAGGGAGAAACATCTTGTAGGAAACAGCGTATGCCCTGAGGCAGAAGTAGGAAATGGAAGCCTACACCATTCACGTAGTAGATCAAGTGATTTACATTTCTATTTCTTTATTTAACAAAAACAACACTGCATGCCAGGAATATTCAAGTGGTTGTACATATATTAAGTCAGTTTCTATAATCTTCCTAAAATACCTATACAGTAAGGCATTATTTTCAGCATTAATATTTTTACTATTGGGAATTGAAGTTGAGGTCTCATTCATGCTACCAATGAATTACACTTTTTATCCTTCTTATTCCCTTTCTGTCAAAGGTGAAAATGGGCCATAGAAAGATGAAATACATTGCATAAAGTCATCCAACTAGGAAGTGGCTCAGCCGGCATGCAAATTTAGGGAAACACTGGCTCCAGTGTGCGCTCTTCTCTGCTACAGGATACCGCCTCTTATTGTTGTCATGAGTTTTCCAGGAAAAGGGGCAATAAATGTTCTTGTTAAAGTAAATATTAGTGTATTGCCAAACATGGAAAGATAGTATATTATAACTTTTTGGCAGAGGAACAATCCAGGAGAAAGACATGCCTGTTAAATCTGCACAAAGACTGAGCATGGGTGCCCCTAACCAGCTCTGCACCTTTACTAGGTACCACCAACTTACCTCAGCCTCTTTCAAGCGCCGTTCAAACCAGCCCTTGGCTCCATCCATGGAGTGTACCTGAGCCTGAAGTTCTTCCACTGTGTGCTGAAGAGTCTCCAGTTCCCTTGTTCGAGCCTGGAAGGGGAAGGCAGTCAGGAGTTGGGCAGCAGAGCACTGGGCACCCTACGTATCACCTACCTGACCACCAACACCATGGTCTTCAGCTTTTAGAGGAGAAAGGGCATCGTTACCCCACCCACCTTCTCCTCCCGAATCTGCCCCCGGAGCTCGTCCTCCTGCCGTTTCTTGTCCTCATGCAGCTCTCGAAGCTCACGCTCATAACGGGCTCGCACCCCCAGCATCTCCTTCTCATGCCGTAATCGGACAGCTCCCAGCTCTTCTTTGTGCTGGGACTTCTCCTGCATTGTCTCCATTGCCAGCTCATCCAGCATGACCTTCCGTTTCTCAGCACTCTGGGGACCAGGAGGGTAGGCCAAGAGAGTGGGAATTAACTTTACACCACAAAACACCTCCAATCTGTTCCACGCCCAAGGAACTAGCCAGACTTCAGCTCTTCCCTGGCCCTTGAAACTGGCTGAGTCATTTGCCCATCCTTTAGGAAAAGGTCATTTTCTCTCTTTCCAGTTTCAAGATTTGGCCTTATCACTTCCTACCCTCACGGACTGGGCCATCTCTTTCCTTCTTCTCAGGGTGCCCCACCTTCCGAGCTTCCTGGAGGTCCTGGGTCAACTGCTCCTTCTCCTGCCCCATTTCTTGAAGTTGTTCCAGCAGTCGGCTATTGGCCCTTAATGACTCCTAATTCAGGAAAGAAGGGGAAAGTTTGAGGAGAGTCCCTGGTAGGTGCCAATAACCTAGAACACTTCTAGTAGACCTTTCCCTAATAAAGTGGGTGTTATAATCACAATCATAATGGGAAAATGACAGACGCTGCTGCTCGGTCCCCAGTAATTATTCTTCCCTACGCCCTTAGCAACAGAATTTAAATTGGGAATATGAAGCCGGGCGGTGGTGGTGCACGCCTTTAATCCCAGCACTCGGGAGGCAGAGGCAGGCGGATCTCTGTGAGTTCGAGACCAGCCTGGTCTACAAGAGCTAGTTCCAGGACAGGCTCCAAAACCACAGAGAAACCCTGTCTCGAAAAAACCAAAAAAAAAAAAAAAAAATTGGGAATATGATAGTCTATAAAGTATTTCTCTCTTCTCCTTTTCTGACAGGTAGGGCCATGTGATTCGTTTCTTAGTATTCTTTTCTCTTCTTTTGAGACAGGGTCTCACTGTGTATCCCTGGCTTGCCTCTGCCTCTTGAGTGCTGGGATTAAAGGTGTGCTCAGTCATACCAGCTACATTCCTTTTTTTTCTTTTTGAGACAAGGTCTTATGTCAAAAGCCTTTCTTCTTGAGATAGGACCTCATCTCAGACTTGCTATGTAGCCAACAAGGACCCTGAACCCTTAACCCTGCCTCTAACTACCAAATACTAAGATTACAGGCATTGGACACTATGCCTGCATTTGTTTTCTGCATGAACAAGCTCAGGCAAGTTTTATTAAAGAAAAACTTTCCTGTTTTACTTTTCATTAGCTTATTCTGGCATGCTTCTAATACCAGAATCACAAGGGTCAATAAAGCCAGTGTGCATACTATATAATATTTTCCATATGCTGTGCCCGGTTCAATTTTACTGCCACTGTGGGGATGGACAACAGTTTTAGCCAACATGGAATAATGGTAACCTATTTCAGATTGCCTCAAAACTGGGCAGTTGTTGGTAAGGATAACCAATTTCATTTTTCCCTGTTTGATCATCTTTAGAGTCTACTTGTATCTCACCATGCATTTTCCACTTTTCATAATAAACTAGAACCTAGATCTAATCATCTCCAGAGACTTTTGTCATCTTCTCTGCAGCCACCATCATTCCGCCTTGAGTGCAGGACAGCTCCCAACCAAGAGCAGCCTCTAAGATGGTCAAGAACAAGAAAGCTTGTTCTTTCCTTTTTTCTTTTTTTCTTTCTTTACTCTCTCTCCTTCCTCCCTTTCCTTCCTTTCTCTTCCCTTCCCTTTTTGGTTTGTTTTGAGTCAGGGTCGCTCTATGTAACCCTGACTGTTCTGGGACTTGCTATGTAGACCAGACTGGCCTTAAATTCACAGAGATCTGCCTGCCTCTGCCTTCCAGGTGCTGGGATTAAAGGTGCATGCCACCACATCTGGCTTGTGTTTTCTTTCTTGAGACGGGGTCTTACTCTGTTACCCTGGCCTCGATTCCTTGATTTAAACAATCCTACCTCAGTTCCCCACACATCTAGGAATAGAGATGAGTATCACTGTGTCCAGCTCAAGTGATTAATTTGTATCTAGAAATGGTGAGTGTAACCTAGATCTTTAATTTACTATTATGATTTTTTTCATTTGTTTGTTTTTGAGACAGTGTCCCACCATGTATCCCTGACTAGCCTCAAGCTCATGGGGATCCACCTGTCCCTGCCTCCCAAGACCTTGGAATAAAGGTGTCTGCCACCTGTTATTTTTTGTTTGTTTGTTTGTTTTTTGAGACACAGTCTTACTGTGTCACCCAGGCTGGCCTCAAATTCACAATCCTCCCGTGTCAGCTTGTTTAAATTTTTATTTATTTTAGAGTTATTTGGTTTTATGTGTTTAAATGTTTTGGCTGCATGTATGTATGTGCACCACATGCATGCCTGGTGCTCAAGGAGGCCAAAAGATGGCATCAGGCCCCCTGGAACTGGAGTTAGACAGTTGTGAGCTGCCATGTGGGCACTGAGAATTGAACGCTGGTCCTCTGGAAGAGCAGCCAGTGTTAACCGCTGAGTCATCTCTCCAGCCCTGTGTGAGCTTTCTGAGTGCTAAGAATACTGCCATGACCCACCATACTCAGCAGAGTATGTTCTTAAAAGAAAGGGAGGTGCTCTTTACTGTTATGCGTGCTCCCTTTTCTCTTTCCTTCCATATGCAATGTAAACATGAAGGTGAAATGTTTTCAACAACTACCCTGGAAGCAAAGGCTAGAAGTCTGCGTCAAAAGCTGTAAAACTGAAAAAGAGAAAGAACCTAAGTCGCTGGTAATTGGCAATCTAGAATTCAACACAGGTGTGGTGGCTCATGCCTGTAATAGCAGTTCTTGGAAGGCTGAGACACGATGAATGTCATGAGTTTGAGGTTAGCCTTGGCTACATAATGAGTACCAGGCCATCCAGGAATACATAACAAATAACTGTCTCAAACAAATTAAACAAAAACGGAAAAAAAAAACAAAAAAAAAAAAAAAACCCCCACCATCATTAGCATCATTCATACCTGAACAACCCACTTAGCATTTTATTTTTTCTTTTGGCAACAAGGTCTCACTCCGCAGCCTTGGCTGGCCTTAAGCTCCTATGAGCAATTCTCCTGCCTCAGACTACCGAGTACTACCATACCAAGCTCCCTACTTAAGTGTTTTACATAAGAGAAAACTAAACTTGTATGCGTGTGTGTATGAATCCTTTGTGTGCATATGTCCATACAAATATGCAGAGACCCGAGGAGGCTATTGGGTATCTTCCTCTCACTTTTGACCATCTTTCTTTCTTTCTTTCTTTCTTTCTTTCTTTCTTTCTTTCTTTCTTTCTTTCTTTCTTTCTTTCTTTTTTGTTTTTCGAGACAGGGTTTCTCTGTAGCTTTGGAGCCTGTCCAGGAACTCCCTTTGTAGACCAGGCTGGCCTCGAACTCACAGAGATCCGCCTGCCTCTGCCTCCCGAGTGCTGGAATTAAAGGCGTGCGCCACCACCACCAGGCTACTTTTGACCATATTTCTTTGGGCCAGTGTTTCCCACTAAATCTGTGGCTCATAGCTTTTGGTTAGGCTGGCTAGCCACCAAGCGCCAGAAATCCTGTCATCACCTCCTCCTCCTCCCAGCACCGGAGTTACAGGCACACTTTTTACAGGATGCTGGGGTCTGAACTCAGATCCTCATACTTACAAAGCAAGCACTCTTACCCACTGAACCACCTCCCTAGCATCCCCCTTTGATACAAGGTCTGCTCATGAGGCCCAGGCTGGACTTGATCTTGCTATGTAGTTAGGATGACCTTAAACTTCAGATCCTCCTGTATGTACCCCCTAAGTGCTGATATAACAGGTCTGTATCATAAAGCCTGGCTTATGCAGTGCTGTGGATTGAACCTTGGGCTTTGTGCATGCACAGCAATATAAGTGCTTTGTTAAACAAGCTATATCATCAGCCCTACACTTTTTTAAAATTTATTTATTATGTATACAGTGGTCTGTCTGCATGTATATCTGTATACCAGAAGAAAGTACCAGATCTCATTTTCAATGACTGTGAGCCACCATGTGGATGCTGGGAATTGAACTCAGGACCTCTGAAAAAGCAGCCAGTGTGGCGCTTTTAATCTCTGAGCTATCTCTCCAGCCCCCCTATACTTTTTTTTTTACTTGAGACAGAATCTCATTATGTAGCCCTGGCTATCCTGGAAGTCATTATACAGATCAGGTTGGCCTCAAAATCACTGAGATTGGTCTGCCTCTGCCTTCCAAGTGCTGGAATTAAAGGCATGTGCCACTATGTCCGGCCCAAAATTTCTTTATTTAATCTAGTATTATTCTAGCCTACAGTTTATGGCAGTCCAGCCTCCTGAGTGCTAGGATTATAGGTAATAGACAGTATACCTGACTTAAAATCTAAAATTTTTTGAGTATGCACACAATGCCACATATGGGAATTCCACACCTGGCCACCAATGAGTCACTCTCAAAGTGCCTAAGTGCTAGGTGTGGTGGCGCACACCTTTAATCTCAGCAGTTGTGTGGCAGAGGCAGGTGGTGTTCTGTGAATTCGAGGCCAGCCTGGTCTACGGAACAAGTACTAGGACAACCAGGGTTACATAGAGAGCTCTACTTTATCTCAAAAAAAGCAGGGGCACTAAAAATATTTTATAAAATTACCTTCAGGCTATATGTATAAGGTATGTTTAGATTTAGGTTTTATCCCCCAAATATCTCAGTAATTATATACAATATTCCCAAATGAGACAAAATCTGAAGCAAACACAAACATTACATATGAGAAACTGTACATTATAATACCAGAATGGAGACTCTAGCTGGAATTTTGTTGTTGTTGTTTTTGTTTTTTGGGACAGGGTTTCTCTGTAGCTTTGGTTCCTGTCCTGGAACTAGCTCTTGTAGACCAGGCTGACCTCGAACTCACAAAGATCTGCCTGCCTCTGCCTCCCGAGTGCTGGAATTAAAGGTGTGCGCCACCACCACCCGGCTCTAGCTGGAAATTTTTTAAAATATATTTATTAATTATGTATACAATATTCTGTCTGTGTGTGTGCCTGCAGGCCAGAAGAGGGCACGAGACCTCATTACAGATGGTTGTGAGCTACCATGTGGTTGCTGGGAATTGAATTCAGGACCTTTGGAAGAGCAGGCAATGCTCTTAACCTCTGAGCCATCTCTCCAGCCCCCTCTAGCTGGAAATTTTAAGCTCAGTTTTGCAGAAGTCAAATTTCCTGTATCAGGACATAAAGATACTAGGATGTTAAGCAGCCAGCCAGGAATTCAGGTCTCCCTGATTCCAAAGTCTTCTCCGCATTCTTCGAGGACAATTCACTGCACCAGTACTAGGAAACTATAACCCAGGTCAGAAGAAGCATCACCTGGAGCTGGGAGTTGAGGTCGTCTTTCTGTCCCATTAGATCTTCATATTTAGTCTGCCGGTGCTGTAGCTCAGCTGTCAATTCAGTGGTCTGCTCCCGAAGCGTGTTCAGCTCTTGTGTCTTTGCTGTCTGGATCTGGAGAAAGTGGTAATGGTGGAAAATGAAATGCAGGGAGTCCTACTACTCAGGGACCCCTGGGTCTCCCAGTTCTAGGGAGATAGAAAGAAGTATGAAGTGAGGTAGAAAGACAGAAAATTTAAAACAGAAAAGCAGAAAGGTTACTGGAATATTTGTGAGATAAAACACTATGCAGTGATAAAAGAACCCATGCTGCATACTGATAAAGCTCACAGACATAAAGGTACCAGAAAGTAGGCAAGGACAGAATAGCATCAATTTCATTTATATGAAAAGAACAAGCAACATGATTCTATGTTGCTAAAGGTCAGAATATTGGTAACTTCCAAGGATCTTCTACCACACTGAAAAATGTTCACACAGAGTTATAAAGGGACATAAAAAGACAGACACATTGGATTCACTGACCACACACAAGATTATTCATGTTTCATGCACTTTATCATAGAGAAACTAGAATGCCGGAAAAGCAGTAATAGATGGAGAAGAAAGCTGGAAGGCAACAGAAAGGAGGAACAGAAACAGAATTGAGTAAAGGGTCCAGACCACCCTGGCCAGATGTGGACCAAAAGCATAGAGAGATAAAGGAAACGGAAAGATGAGCAAGGGCTCCCAGGTGTCCTGTACCTGCTCCAGAGCAGCCAAGCTAGTCCTCAAGGCATTGTTCTCAGCCAAAAGCCCTTCCACTTGTTCCTGCGCATCTGCACTCTGGATGGACACCTGGCCCCACCCCCACGAGAGGTGAGAGCAGGTCCAGAACAGAGGGACAGGACCTACCCACAGCCAAGAAAGAAAGGAGACAGACACACAGGCACACAGAGCAGGACTAGGAAAAGCAAGACCCCGTGGGCCATGCTTGCTTGGAAAATACCAATTCAGCCAGCTCCCACCCTCCAGCCCAGCTCCCAAGCCCACCAAGTACAACATACCTGATCTTGTAGGGCACGCAATGCTGCTGCATGTTCCAGCCGCTCCCCCTGCCGCTGATCTCTTAGCTCCGCCAAGCTCTGTGGGAAGTCAGGTACCCCATTTCAAACCTCATCCTGGGTGCACAGAGATCTACAGACTCCCTCTATGAACACCTAAAAGCATATTCTCAGCACCTGTGAGGCTTGAACTCGTTACCAGGGATCTCGGATTCACCCAGACTCCAAGCTATTAGGCATAGGGCTCTCAAACACATTCGCTCCCTCTCTCCCAGCCTGAGCATTTCTGACATACCTAAGTTCCTGAACCTAGCCTCTGAGGGGTTCATAGTCACCCAGATAGCTTGGAGCCCCAGGATTTTCAGCCCCCAGGGACTGTAACTTTACCCTAATTACCAGGAGTTATTGACGTACTTAACCCCCATGTCCTAAGCTTAAGAGCCATAGTTCACACACTTCTAGTCCCACACCCTAAAGATTGCAAACTCATGACCTCCTAGTTTCCAGCTCTTGAAGAAGCCTCAGACTGACCCATCTCCACTGCTACTCTGGCTTCCCATTGAAGCACAATTAATAAAAACTCAGAGACAGAAATTGGAGTTCTACCCGAAGACCAGAAAAACAAAGCAGTCACGGGCTCTTAGCTCAACCTCAGTCTGAAAATGATGATCCTGCCTCCACAAAACCTCAGAATGAGACTGAGAGCTGTCTCCTCCCGTTTTGGGATTAAGTTCTGGGATTAAAGGTGTGCACCACTACTACCTGGTTTCTATGGCAGACTAGTGTGGCTACTGGGATTAAAGGTGTGTGTCATTGCTGCCTGCTCTGTAAAGTGGCCAGTGTGGCTGTTTTACCTTTTTGATCCTCAGATGAGCTTTATTTATTAAAATACAGATGAAATGCCACTACATTCCATCTCTGTGAGTCTTTATACCTAGACCAACAACAGCTCCTGAGGATTTTATCCAGACTCTTTCCCAGCCTTCACACTCCAATCTTCTAGGAGTCCTGCTTCTACAAGATACCTTATCCTCCATTCTGAGAAACTTCAGACTTGCCTCCTCTCAGAGGAAATTCAAAGGCTTTCAAGTCAGACAGCCCTAATCCCCAGGAACTTCACACCCATGTAAACTTTGGAGGTCTCAGCTTTTTACTGCCACCAAGAATCTCCGAACCTCAGAACTATCCACCTAACAAACCCACCTTAAGAGTTAAGACATCACAGAACCACAACAGCTTTCCAGACCCTGAAGGTCTCAATTATATTCTGCCTCCAGCTCCAAATGCTCCATATATGAAAGTCCAGTGTCACTCGAACTTCATGTCTTCGAGCCCTAGGTGTCTCCAATATACTGATGTCACAGCTTTTAAAATTTATTATTATTGCTGTTGTTGTTTAAACAGGGTCTCACTATGTATCTCTGGCTGTTCTTGAACTCACAGAGATTCACCTGCCTCTGCCTCCCAAGTGCTGTGTGCGCTACTACAGCCAGCTGATATCACAGCTTTGAAAAGTCTCAGCATCACCCAATATCTACTGGGAGAGTTCCACAGCTCACATTCACCCTAATTCCTGGTCCTAGACTCCAGTGAGAGTTCTGATTTATACAAACTTGTGGTACATAATCAAAATCCTGCAGGGCAGTGGTGGCGCACGCCTTTAATCCCAGCACTTGGGAGGCAGAGGCAGGTGGATCTCTGTGAGTTAAAGACCAGCCTGGTCTACAGAGCTAGTTCCAGGACAGGCTACAAAACCACAGAGAAACCCTGTCTCGAAAAACCAAAAAAAAACAAAAAACAAAAAAACAAAAAACAAAAAAAACAACCCAAAATCCTTAGATTCCCACCTCAGGATCTCTGATTCATGTAAACTCCTAACCCAATTCCTAGGGCTCTGGGGTTTCTGAGTTCCCATTTTTCTAGCTCTTGGAGGGCTTACACATACCTATAAGGTTGTTGTATTTCCAAATCTTAGATATCCCAATCAGTCTCTAAAGACCTCATACCTCCCCAGACTGTCTACTCCAAGAATCTTGAGACCCAGTCCCCATCACATCACCTGATTGGCAGCCTCAAGTTCCTGCTGCAGCTTTTGGGTGCGAACCAACTGGGCTTTGAGATCAGCTTCCTTCCGCTGTTGTAATTCTTCAATTTTGTTTCTAGTGGTGACAAGGATAGAGTATATTAGGCAGGGCTAGAGGCCCAGTCTCTCAACTGTACCCCTGTGGTCTTTGGCTAATTTGGCTGGGCATGGTACCTATTTTTCTACTATTGACAACCCCAGTAGTTACCTGCTATCATTAAATAGTGTCTCCTTCTCTGTCTGCAGACGACAAAAACTGCATGTAGAAAGGCAAGCATAGATATGTTATTTCCATAAGCCAATTCCTCTCTCTCTAAGCCCCCAAAACCCCTGGAAAGAAAAGTATACCTTTCCTGTTTCTTTTTCAGTTTTTCAGAGAGCTGAGGGAGAAAGAGGAAGGAGTATAGACAAATAACAATGAGAACACTGACAAAGTAAACAATAGAAACATTTATAGACACCACACTGAGTCCTTCTACAAGTTGGGTTTTACTTATGATAGTCCTGTGGAATTCTCAGGACATCCTTGAGAACTGAGAGCTATTGATTTTACAAGTGGGTAAACTGAGTCTCAGAAGGACTAAGCAATTTGATGGCCCAGTTGTCAGTAGCAGCAACACCATCTCCAGCTAGCTCTCTTGGACTCCAAAGACCATTATTTATGCTCCCAAAGCAGCAGCCAATGGCCACATCACAGAATGGCTAGGCTGGGAGGCCTGGAAAGCAGGATCATGATTGGTTGTCTCACCACTGGGCCCCCAGGTTCTAAGGGCATTCTTATATGGATGAATTGGCAAAGCTGCGAGGAAACAGAAGGGATGGGACCTGCCATGCACAAGGTAGAATAGGACTACATTAGCTTATTCCACAATGAAAGCAGCTCTGAAATTTGTGAGCCTCTATTTCACACATGATCAAACTGAAGCTCTGAGGATGCACAATGCTCCTCTGCTGTTAGGAGAAAGCCAGGCGGCGGCAAACCCCACCTTAGCAAGTTCCTCCTGTAGTCTGGAGGTTTCAGCTTGCTTTGAGCTCTGCGGGTGGTAGGGGGGGGGGAAGATAAGGGATGGAGTTGTTATCAGCAAGGATGGAGGAAGGCCTCTACTTTTTCCTGTCCCACCTCCCTTTAGCCCATGAGATGGTGATGTCACAGACATCTCCATGGGCCCACAGGCAGGAATACGGCATCTGCTGTCTCCCAGCATCCCAGTCCCAAGAGACCCAGTTTTACCTCTAAGCCTTGCAGCTGCTCCCAGAGCAATTTCTTTTCTTCTTTCTCCATTTCCCATTTCAGCTCCACTTCTGCTAATGGCATGGGAGCCAGGGCAGCAGGGAGTGCATCTCCTGGGGGATCCCCTTGGCCCTCACTGGCAGCTAAGGACCTCACAGTCTCTTTCCCATAACGTTCCTGCAATGCTGTTGAGTAGGACAAGAATATCTGATGGGGGCTGGAGAGATGGCTCAGTGGTTAAGAGTACTGGTTGCTCTTCCAGAGGTCCTGAGTTCAATTCCAAGAAAACACATGGTACTCACAACCACCTATAATAGGATCTGATGCCCTCTTCTGGCATGAAGGTATACATGCAGAACACTCATACATTAAAAAAGAAAAAAAGAAAGAAAAAATAAAAAAGTATGTATGATGAATGAAATCATCTCTGAAGCCTTTTGTTATGTCTCAAATACAGGGAGACCTATCTATCCTTCAGCCTCTCAGGTTGCATAGGAACCTGCCCCAGATGAAGCCTCATTCTGGCAGGTCACAAATAATTTTAAAGCCCCACCAACCTCTAAAATCCTATCTACCATGTCCCATATCATACATATATATATGTATATATATATACATATATATATATATCCTAATTCCTACCCATATTGTACCTGGTCTCATTCTTGATCGTGAATGCAGCACCCACCACCATATAAGCCCCAGCTACTCACCAAAGGCCCATGTTTCAGAGCCTCCTCACATTCTATCAAGCTGTCTTTCTGCCTTCATCTCAGACCCTATTTACAATTTGGGCTCAGAATCTTACCAATGCTCTATTTCTGTTTAGTCGATATTTCCTTTTCAACATCCATCTGCTATTCTCTAACATTTGCTAAGAACCAGACACTGAACTAATGCAGAGTGAAACCTCTTAATTGCTCCATCTTCCTGGCACAAATACTCTAGTGTACTGTGGATGAGCAGTTTTAGACTCAGAGAAGTAAAATAACCACCAAAATGCAAAATCACACACTTGTTCAGGCAAGGCCAAGTCTCACTCTGGAATTTCTTCTCTTTCTCATAAAAGGATTATGTCCATGCTTGCTCTACTCAAGATGTCCCTATATCCCAGGAAGGCCTCCATGCACCTGCCATGTTCTTCTGCAAGGCTGTGTTCTCTGCCTGCAGCCTCAGCAGCTCCCCGTCCACATGTGGGCCAGCTTGAACAGTTCCTGTTCCTGTAGCCCCTTCCTTCAGTTGCCGGTTCTCCAGCTCCAGCTGCTCTAGCTGGCTGCAGAGCTGAGCAGGGGAAGAGATGACAGAGAAATAGCAAATCAGAACAGTAGCCACCAAAACACAAAGAGCACTCGGTCACTCAGTGTAGAATTCATTAAATTCCCCTAAGAGCCCTATAATGCAGTTCCTCTTACACTTTGAGGATACAGACACCGAGACACAGAGATATTAAACAATTTCCAATTTACACATCTGTTAAGTAGCAAAGTCGAAAAGGGTGAGAATACTGAGAACAACATTCCATTTGTCAATTCCCAACCTCTGAGATGTTAAGCCCTCAGGCTGCTATGGAAGTTGTTAAGCACCATGGACAGCTCCACTGACACACACACACACACACACACACACACACACACACACACACACACACACACACACACACACACACCCTCTCTCCTAATCTGTGTGAAAATATCCTAGCTCCCTGGTTGAGAGGACAGCTTCCTCTCAACCCAGGCATCACAAACAGCTTGTAAGACATTTATAGAATAAACACAGCTTACAGTTTTTATACTTTAGCTTTGGAGAGTCTTTAGCTTTGGAGAGGTATGCCATGAAAATAAAACTCAGCAGGCCCCACTGTTCATTCACCTCCTGGTTAAAACAACAGTTTCACAAGACAATCCCCTGTCTTCACTTTCAGACCAGACTACTGTGGCTGACAATTTTTTTTTATTGCCTAGGATATAACATCACTTCTTTTAAAAATTTCTTCACCTGACTGGCTTTTATGTATCCGATAGTGCTCTACTTGAATGTAGGATTAGCCAACACAAAAATTCCAGTCTTGGGGGCTGGAGAGATGGCTCAGTGGTTAAGAGCATTGCCTGCTCTTCCAAAGGTCCTGAGTTCAATTCCCAGCAACCACATGGTGGCTCACAACCATCTGTAAAGAGGTCTGGCGCCCTCTTCTGGCCTTCAGGCATACAGACAGAATATTGTATACATAATAAATAAATAAATATTTAAAAAAAAATTTCCAGTCTTTTACCACAATATTCTCAGTTTACTTATTTTTCTCCATTTACTTATTTTTGACCTAGTGTCAATCACAAATTTGTTGATGGTGAGGGTTTTTTTTTTAAAATTTTATCTTGTGGGTTGTTTTTGTGGAGGTTGTTTTTGGTTTTGGGTTTCTTTTTATGCTTGTTTTTTTTTTTTTTTTTTGGTTATTGTTGCTCTTTAAGATGGAATCTCACCGTGTAGCCCAGGTTAGTCTTAAACTCAAAATTTTAGCTTGGTCTTCTAAATACTGGGATTACAGGCATGTACCACCACAACGACTGGCTAAATTTTCTTTTATAACATGGAATCACAAAACAGTCTGAAACTAGATGGCTTGGACATGAAGTTCTATCATGTTCCAGCTGGCTAATCTTGGGACAAATTAATTCACCTCCCTGGGGCTCAATTTTCCTCATCCATTAAAAGGGGATACTAAAAATATCTCATAATTGTATTGTAAGCATTGAACGAATAATGTAGGGCAATTCAAATGGGAATAGGCATAGAAGAAACAGCATTGGTAAATGATCACTATTACTGTTCCCCCCACTCCACTGCACCTACACTGATACAAAATATCAGTGTTCTTGCCAGTTCACACAAGCTAGGATCATCTGGGAAGAGAAAACCTCAATTGAGAAAATGCCTCCTTCAGCTTGGTATGTAGTTGGGTCTATTAGACATTTTCTTGATTACTGATTAATATGGGAGGACCCAGCCCACTGTGAGTGGTGCCACTCCTGGGATGGAGGACAAGGGTGGTACAAGCAAGCAGGCTGAGTGTTCCATGGAGAGCAAGCTAATAAGCACCGTTCCCTCCATGGCCTCTGCTTCAGTTCTTGCCTCCCTTGACTTCCCTTGGTGATGAAATGTGAACTGTGAGCCAAATAAACTCTTTCCTCCTCAAGTTGTTTTTGATCAGTGTTTTATCACAGTAACTGAAAAGAAACTATTTTTGTTTGCAAATTACCCAAGCGTTGGGACCATTCTGGGCAGATTCCAACTTTATTTCCAGAACACAGACTACATAGCAGGTTCCTTTAACTATCATCTGTCCAAGGAACAACTCCTTTGGCAGGCTCTAGCATCAGGTCTTTCTATAAGTACCGTCAGGGCCTGAGAGGAGTAGGAAGGGGATTATGCAGGAGCCCAGAGTGGTGCAGAAAAACACTACCAGTAGTTACGAGAGCACCAGAAAGCTCCAGGGACCAGGGAGAGGGGCCGATACCAGAGGGTATTAATTAAAGTGTAATAAGGTCTAGAGTTTGGAATAACTTCTGTGGAATAGTGAAGTGGACAAATAGAAAAAACTAGAAGTAAGGAGATCAGAAGGCTGTGGAAGTAGAGTGAATGAAAGAAGGTGGAGGTGAGGCTGGCCAAAAACACAGAATGAATGCAAACATGTTTCATACTAAGCAAACACTCTTTCACTGAGCCATATTCCAAGATCCTGGTTAAAAAAGATCTCCTTCTCCCTTGCCTTCTTTTGTTCTCCCCCATCCACTGGATAATAACTGTTTTAAGTATGGAGAAGGATGGGAATGCGGCACAATGATAGAACACATGCTTAGCATGCACGATCCCTGGGTTGGATCTTCATCACCACAAACAAGACATAGTTTAGAGGGGAAATGCACTACTGAGATAATGTCATTAGGGAACACTTCTATAGCTCATACTATCTATGTAGGAGGCTTTACATGACTTACATAGATTTACCCACTGAATCGTCATGAAAACCCTGTGAGGCAGGTGTTTCTATAATCACCACTTCCATTTTAAACATTTGGGAATCAAGAAACAGGAGGCTAAGTGACTTGCTTAAAGTTATAGTTAGTAAAAGGTACAGCCAAGATCTTATTCTGGGCCTTCTGGTTCCAGAGACCTTACTTGGAATTACTGACTGTTAAATTGCCTCTCCTGGCATTGTAACTGCTTAAAGACTGATTTCTGCTGTATTTTGTCTTGAGTCATTTACTTTTTAAATATTTTTTGTTTATTCTTTGTCATGTAGCCCAGTCTGGCCTGGAACTCACTATGTAGCTGAAGATGACCTTAAGCTTCTGATTCTCCTGCTCTACTGCCCAAGTGTTAAGATAACAAGCATGTGCCACAACACACAGTTTATGCAGTGCTAGGGACCAAACCCAGGATCTCATTCATGTGAGTCAGGCACTCTACCAAGTAAGTCATATCCCAAGAATTTCTGTGGATTTTTTTGCTGTTATTATTTTTACAATTTCTTGCCGTATTCATGTATTATAATTGCATTCTTCTTCTTTTGCTCCTTATAGCATCAGATGGAGCCTTGGAAACAAAATTCCTTTTCTCTACAGCATATTTTTCCTTAAAATGCACTGAGACTCACAAAATGATCAACCATGGATACAGAAGACTAGTAGGAGAATAAAACGTGGGATCTCCAATTGCTCAGGAGGGTTAGAAAGAGCCAGGACATTAAAACCAGTAAGGAGATAGAATTAGTCAATCCAGGATGAATTACCTGGAAGAAGTGGAACCCCAGACCCATGTCAGATGAAGGGAAGAAAAAGAAAAGGAAAGCAGTTGAAACACTTTTCCATCCATATTAAGCATTAAGAACTTTACTTAAAGCTCCAGAACACATTGAGGTTCCATAGCACCAGCCCAAAATTATACAAATGGAGACTTGAATTAAATAAAAGGAGTGACTTAGGAACCAAATGAACTCAGGGGCTCAAAGGATCTAATTCCATGAGAGTGTTTGGCCCCACCTGTCAAATGATTGCCCCCAGCAACAGACTAAGGCCTATTTCAGCACCATGGACAGTGTTCAGCGGCAGACCCTGTCCACCCTCTACTGCTGAGCTTTCCAGCCTAATTGGCTCTTGCCCATGCATACACAGGTGCACCATTCCCATTTCCCCCCTCAGCTATCCCGGGCACCAGCACCTTGCTGAACTCGGCCATAAGTGTACTGTTCTGCAAACGGAAGTCCTCCTCCTGGCTGTGCAGCTTTGCCTGCAGCATCTCATTTTCACTCAGCAGTACCTCCACTTCCTGCAGTGGCAGACATGGGCCAGGACTCCAACAAGGGTAGAAAGGATGGGGAAGTAGGTAAAGAAGGGGAGAGAAGGAAGAAATGGCATTGGGTAGGAAGTATATAGGGCAGGAAGAATGAGGCAATATATGGGAAGAGAGACATACAGTGAGGTCAAGAGAGACATGGAAAAGGAGGGAAAGAAATAGGAAGGGAGATATAGACAAGGGGTTAAGAGGGAAGAGAAATAATGATAGGGAGATGGGAAAAGGAGAGAAGAGAGGGAATGAGAGGAGGATCAGGGAATAGAAAAGGCAGGAAGACAGGAACAAACCAGTATCAATGGTAAAAGAATATAGCAAAGAGAAGAGAGAGACAGAAGGAAGGGGTTTGGGGAAAACAATGAGTAAGGAAGATAGAGGAATGGGAGAAAGAGAAACAAGAAGTCAGAAATAGAAAGGAAAACCAGAAAAGAAAAACAAAAGAGATAGAAACAGGAGGAAGAGAGACAAAGGGAAAGTCAAAGAGAAGAAACAGAGGGGGAGACAGGAAGGCAGGATGGCGATTCAGGAGGATATAAAGAAAAATATACATAGGGACAAAGAGTGTGAGACAAACACAGGAAAACAAAGACATAGAAATGCAGAGCAGTGAGGAAGTTGCAGATACAATGGGTTTACATAGATAAAGGCCAGGACAATGCCACCAAACAAATATCCCACTAAGACAATCTTGCACACATATTCACCCACCAAAGGCCCCCTTACCTGAGCTTTCTTGCTCTTGCTTAGTGCCTAAAAGGAAGGGTGGAAGAGAGCTAAAGTGAAGAGCAATGGACCCCTCCGTGGGATATAGACACTAATGTGGCAGGGGTTACGTGAGGGCAATGATGTGTTGTGGGATGGAAATATGTTTAAACACAGAATTTTCATAACAGTTAGAAGCCCACAGAAAGAACTGAAGAAAAGAATGAAGAATGATTGGGAATTCTGGTGCCTTGGTGCCATAGCACCTCAAAAAATTCTTCCTTTCTTCAATGTTTTTGAGGGAGAGAGGGAAATAGTGTCTTAGATTTTAACCCTTTATAATGCTAGATCTCCAAGCTAGTAAATTGTGGCTTCATCCCTACATCTGTTCAAACACATCAATGTGCTTCTCTCTCATGTAACATAGCAACTTCTGTCCCTCTGCTTGGCAGCTAAGGATATTGTCAGGCTGTGGAAATCAACACCCTACCAAGAACTCCAGTTTCCTGACTGCTGGATTGTCTGAATTCTGTATAATTCACCCAACAAGTTTCATTTTAATACAAATATTTTAATAAAACAAAATTGTATTTATTTATTATTGATTATTATTACTGTGTGTGTAGGTACACACGCGCGCGCGCGTGCACACACACACACACACACACACACACACACACACACACACACACTTGAGTGGTACAGCTTACACATGGAAGTTAGAAGATAACTTCATGACAGTTCCCCTTCCACATTTTTTTAAATTTGTGTGTATGGGTACATGCAGTGCTCTTGAAAACCAGAAGAGGGCATCATATCTCCTGGAAGTAGACTTAGAGCCAGGTTTGGGAGATGCCATGCATCTGAGTGCTGGGGATGGAACTCAGGTTCTGATGCAAGAGCAGTCAGTGCTCTTAACCACTGAGCTCCAGTCCCTCATCCAACAAGTATTCAGCCTGTACTGTATGCAACATTGCACTATACATGAGGACAGAGCAATGAAGAAGGATAAAAATAAGGATCTAGACTATCTCAAGGCTATATTCTACCCTATTTTCAAAGAATCTGAATGGTGGGTTTGGTCTCATGTCACCAACAGGACCAGGACACGTAGGCGCATAAAGAGGCAGTGTGAGTGCAAGACAGGAGGTAGACTCAAGGCAGATTTACTGATAGACTTGACTAATCAAAAGTTAGTGAATGAAGCCACATGCCTACAGATCCAGCTACTCAAGAGGTTGAGGAAGGAGGCCGATGTGAGGCCAGAAATTTGGGAGCAGCTTGGAAAACACAGCTAGATTCCCCTTTCAAGACAAAGTTAGTGAACGAAGGCTGGAGATGTAGCGCAGGAGACAAGACAGCTTGGAGCCGGGTGTGGTGGCAGACCCCTGTAATCCCAGTAGGAGTTGGAGACAGGAGAATGAGGAAAGGAGGATCAGGAGTTTAAGGCCATCTTCAGCTACCTAGCAAGCACGAGGGCAGCCCAGGCTTCAAGAGACCCTGTCTCATAAACAACAAAAAGATCACTTTTGAGCCTTTTGGCTAAAAGCAAATATGGAGAGCTTGCCTAGCATGCATGAGATCCTAGGTTTGATCTGTAGCACCACTCAAAAGAAATTTAGTGAATGAAAATGAATAAGCAATTGATATTAGAATGAATTAAGAGTAAATTTTTAAAAAATCAATAAGTTAAGCAAAGCCAGGCATGTCAGCACACACCTATCATCCCAGCACTTGGGAGGCTGGGGGAGGACTACCAAGAGTCTAAGGCCAGTCTGGGTTACACAGCAAGATCCTGTCTCAAAAGAAACACACACACAAATTAAATAAGCAAGACTGATTAAAATTAGCAAACTGAAGAGACTTCTGTGAAAAAAATTTCCAGTGACTGTAAGAAAGCGGCATGTATCATTAGGTCTGGTTCAGTGTAGGTGTTCACTGGGAGATAAATGAGTCAGATGGATAGAGGGAAGCAAGAGGTGGGTGGATGGGTAGGTGGAGGGAGGTACCTTCTGAGCTTTAGTGAACTCCTTATCCAGGTAGGCGACCTTCTGCCGAAGACTGGCAAGTTCTGGTGCAGGGAAAGCAGGGAATCTCAGCCTCAGGTGGTAACAAGGAACTGAAGGGTCATCTTATCAGGTCTCTAAAGGAAAATCTTTGCCTCTAGTCCCCCAAAACCACCCCATCTAATGAGACTCTC
This sequence comes from Microtus oregoni, assembly GCF_018167655.1. Classification (NCBI taxonomy): domain Eukaryota; kingdom Metazoa; phylum Chordata; class Mammalia; order Rodentia; family Cricetidae; genus Microtus; species Microtus oregoni. The sequence goes on from NW_024544602.1 coordinate 126,883, forward strand.
TGGGCTCACCAACACCATTCTTCCGAAGTTCATCTGAAAGCTGGTAGTTATTTGTCCGGAGTTCCAGGAGCTGGGTCTTTGGGAGAAGCCAAGAAACAAAAAGATTTATCAGGAAAGCATTCCTTCCCCACACATGAAGCAACCAAGCCCCTGAGCTCCAAAGACTGGACTAGTACCCCCTAGGTGTTTCCTTAATTGCTCTGCCTTGTCCAGTTCCATTCCCATCACAGCCAGCCTCCCCCTCCATTGCCCCACTAGTCCATTTCACACCCGGGGCCACTGAAAGGTATTGGCATACTGAAGAGTACTGGAATAGTCAAGCTCCTGTTTATATGTGTTCCCGTGACTCAGTACATGCAGGATAAAATCATCTTGACTGACCTCTTAACACCCTGAACACTGCCCTGGTCAGACCCTGAAAGTCACTTCGGCAGAAGGCCTATAAAATTCTTTCCCAAGCAAAGAGAATCTGGTCTTTCTCCTTCTCAACTTTCATGAGTCAGGGGGTGTTCCCCCAAGGTCCTACAGCACTCCTAAGGTTTTCAAAACATGTTAGAGTTTCCTTAAGTCAATAAATAAGGGAAAATGCAGCATGGGGCACTGAGCCCTGAAGCTGATTCTTCCCAGAAGCACCCACTGACCCCTCCCTCTACTTTTACGTCCTTCTCAAAGCACCAGCCTCCACCTCTCTCACCACAATGGGTTTGGTCCAGGTCAGAAGGCTGGCCTGGCTATGATGGGATCTTTCTTGCCCGTTGTCCCCAGGACTCAGATAGCCTCTCTCCTAATCCTACACCAACTGCAACACCTTTCTTTCTTTCTTTCTTTCTTTTCTTTCTTTCTTTCTTTCTTTCTTTCTTTCTTTCTTTCTTTCTTTCTTTCTTTCTTTCTTTCTTTCTTTCTTTCTTTCTTTCTTTCTTTCTTTCTTTCTTTCTTTCTTTCTTTCTTATTTTTTGAGACAGGGTTTCTCTATAGCTTTGGAGCCTCTCCTGGAACTAGCTCTTGTAGACCAAGCTGGCCTCGAACTCACAAAGATCCGCCTGGGATTAAAGGTGTGTGCCACCACCGCCAGGCTTGCAATACCTTTCTACCCACCTTGAAGTCCCTCTCCAAAGGAGCCCAGTGGTTTTTTTTTTTTTCTCACACATGACCCAATGGGATAAATCTTCCTTGTTTAAATATCTACCCACTCTTCACAAGATGCCTTCGGTCATGATCCAAAAATGGTGACACTATGTCCCTCCAGAGTCTCTCTCAAATACCCTTGAGCGGGCCAGCTGAAATAATCTTATTCAAAATCTTCTGTAATTTACAGTGCTCCTCCCCATTTATGGTCCAGTGGTCTCATTCTTTTTTTTTGGTATATTGAATATTAAAAGTGTATTAAACAATAACACCCATACAACTGTAGCTGAATTGTTTAAATAAGATGCTGGCCCAAGCCGGGCGGTGGTGGCGCACGCCTTTAATCCCAGCACTTGGGAGGCAGAGGCAGGCGGATCTTTGTGAGTTCGAGACCAGCCTGGTCTACAAGAGCTAGTTCCAAGACAGGCTCCAAAACCACAGAGAAACCCTGTCTTGAAAAACCAAAAAAAAAAAAAAAAAAAGATGCTGGCCCAGCCATATCAGAGATATATATGCTATAAACATTATTTTGAAAACATGCAATTAGTTGGTCAGACTTAACCTGTCTAATATCACATGAAAGTCATTATAGAATAAGCAATAAGTATTTTTTAAATATTTATTTATGTATTATGTATACAATGTTCTGCCTGTGTGTATGTCTGCAGGCCAGAAATGGGCACCAGACCTTATTACAGATGGTTGTAAGCCACCATGTGGTTTCCGGGAATTGAACTCAGGACCTTTGAAGAGCAGGCAATGCTCTTAACCACTGAGCCATCTCTCCGGCCCCAGCAATAAGTATTATTTAGTATAAAGTTTATTCACATGTATAAAAATCTGAAATGTTATGGATGACATGCTATTAGAGGAATGTCAAGTATTTCTGTAATTTTTTTAAGATTAGATTTTTGGAGACAGGCATGGGGACATATACCAAAAATGCCAGTACTTAGGAAGCTAAGGGGAAAAGATTAATACAGCTTCCAGGCCAACCTTGACTACAGAATGAGACTCTGTCTCAAACAAAAGGATGAAGGAAGGAGGGGCTGGAGAGATGGCTCAGTGGTTAAGAGCATTGCCTGCTCTTCCAAAGGTCCTGAGTTCAATTCCCAGCAACCACATGGTGGCTCACAACCATCTGTAAAGACGTCTGGCGCCCTCATCTGGCCTGCAGGCATACAGACAGAATATTGTATACATAATAAATAAATATTTAAAAAAAAAGGATGAAGGAAGGAAAGAAACAAAGAAACAGTGGTCTCATTCTTACATCTTTAGTGACCCTCAGCAGGTCACCTAGCTCCCGGGCCAATAGAATTACTTCTACTCCCTCAACCAACAGGACTCGAGGGTTTCCCCATTTCAGTCGTTCCCGCTAAGGCTCTCTCAAAGTGTTCCTTCATTGTGCAGTGCTACCAGTCCCTCTCAGAGTGCCCCTTAAAAGAATCAACAGATCTGTGAACCTGGTCAGACTTCTCCCCCAAACCCGGTGATGTTCCCCCCTGAAATTCCAAAATATTATTCTTTTATATCCGCTAGTTGTTCCTCTAATATGGATTAATGGTATTACCCACTCAGAATAGTCTTCACCCCAGATCTAAAGGAATCATCCCAATCCATGCAACTATCCCCCTACCTCTTAGGATCCTCTACCACCAACGGCACAGCAACTCTAGGGAATAGATCCACGGTTTTCCCTACTCCCCTAGCCTAGTGGTATCTCCCTCAAACTTTACACCTCCCACCAGTTCATGGTCTTGCCCTGTCAAACCACCCCCACCCCCCCACACACACATGACGCAAAAAGCCAGATGCCTGCTTCCTTTCTCGCCAGACAAAATAATTTCTCCTTCTCAGGCTCTCCATCCTTCAAAGTCAAACATCATCACCAGTTAATGGTATGCCCTACACAGGAGCACAAAGGTCTCGCCCGCACCCAGGACTGAGAAACGTATCGCCTACTTAAATACGTTCTACCAACCCCACAAAGCTAATAGAATCTAACCTTCGGAACCCCCATAGAAATCTTCGAAGTCAATAGCGTCGCCACTCAAAGCCTCAGCTTCCATTCTCCAGACCACCCCCTTATACTCAAGGCCCATCCCAACCAAATCCTCAGAGCCTATAGTACGACCTCTTTCTACCCCGCCCCCAGACTCCTAGCCGGGTGGTCTTTCCCCACGTCGAGCGGCACCTGCATCCGTTGAAACTCCTCTTCAGACAGAGCTTGCGCCATGTTCCTCCCCCCCGCCCCCCCGCAAGCGTTATGCGCAAGCGCAGCTAGTGCGGCCTGTCAGTGCTAAGGTCGGAGCGAACCACTGACCAGGAATGGGGGAGGGAACTAATCAAATGCTCAGAGTTTCAGAGACAGAGAGAAGAAAACGATGCTTAAAGGTCAGGCAAATTTTATTTTGATGTTTCACCAAATTGTCAATTGTCTGTTATGGCTTTTGAGCATTTACAGACTACTCATTGTTATGTGATGTTATTGGTATTTCTGTATCATGGGTGGACTTGTCCGTAGGGAAGTAGTCCTCCGACAGAAAAAAAATATAACCCTTCCGCGATGCTCCTTTAAGAAGAAAGTGACTTAATAACCATGAAAATGAAAGCGGAAGCTTCCTGCGGTCTTGTTCCGGCCCTCCACCGAGTGACCCCAAAGGGGAATCCCGCCTCACGTTAAAGACCTTGACCACTTACCCCTCTTTTTCTTTAAAAGATCTGACAATGGGGGCTGGAGAGATGGCTCAGCGGTTAAGAGCACTGCCTGCTCTTCCAAAGGTCCTGAGTTCGATTCCCAGCAACCACATGGTGGCTCACAACCATCTGTAATGATATCTGGTACCCTGTTCTGGCCGCAGGCATACATGCAGACAGAATACTGAGAATACTGTACACATAATAATAATAAATAAATAAAAATCTAAAAAAAAAAAAAAAAAAAAAAAAAAAAAAAAAAAAAAAAAAAGATCTGACAATGATTTTATTAACACAGCGCTGAATATCATATTAGGGAAAAGATGTAGTCATTGATAAGCTAAAAGTTTGCGAGAAGAGACAACAGCAATTAATAAAAAAGACACAGAAAACTCCATTAAAAATAAAAACAAAAACTAGCTCCGTGGACGAGAGTTTGGTAGCATAAACAAGGTTCTGGTTTTGATCCCCAACACAGAAACAAAAACAGAAACAAGTATTTAAATGTGTCCAAACCCTCTCGGATCTGAAAGAAAAGGTTGCTCAGTGTAGTTGCATTATTTTCTCATAGAAATGAAATTCTTTTCCTGCTTTGGGAAATATAGTCAAGTAGGGCTTTTATAATTTGGAGGATTTTATTATTTGCTGTCTGTCTCTATATAAACACGGTCGTTTAAAGGATACCATCCTACGACTTTTGAGACACCTATGTCACCACAATACAAGGAGAACACTTCCATCACACCTTAAAGGGTCTTTTGTGTCACGGCCCACCCCCCCATCCCCCCCATTTCCCCCCTCCCCCCAGCCAGAGAAACATTGTTTAGCTTTCTGTCCTGTCGAGTTCATTTAACTGTTGTAGAAAGAATTTCACACAAGTATAATGAGATACTATGTATTTTTGTATCTCTTTATTTTCCCCCCGCTCATTTACGTTTTGGGATTCATCCAAGTTGTGGCATCAGATTGTTTTCTTTTGTGAGTGGGTAGGATTTCCTAGTATACATAGGCCACAACTTGCTTATAGATTCTTTTAGTGTGGCTTAATTCGTGTTTTTGTTATAAATGAGAATGATTGATTATCTTTTTCATATGTTTATAAAGACTATTTTAATAGTGTGTGTGTGTGTGTGTGTGTGTGTGTGTGTGTGTGTGTGTGTGTGTGTTGCTGGGGATCAACCTAAGGACTCTTGCATGCAGGCAAGTGCTCCATTTCTGAGCTGTACCTCCAGGCATTAAAATCCTATTTTGAAGCAAAGTTGGAGATTATTAAGAAACAGTTTTAACATAGATTTAAGCACAGAGAGAGAGAGAGAGAGAGATGAGAAAATGGCTAGAAAACGGATAGTACACTTCCGGAACATGAGTACGGACTTCTCAAGAGAAACTAGTGGGTTTTTATTATGTTGCCATATTGTTTACTTGGTTTTGGACAGTGATGAAAATCAAACTCTTAGACGTGTGTCTGCAAAATAGCATCTGCCACTACACTATACACACACACGCACACCACACACACATGGTCCCATGCTACAGAGTGTGGCCATTTTTCAAAACAAAAATGAATAATATATAACTTTCTTCATATTGTGGCTTTTGGTCTCCCACTTCACGTTTCCAAAGTTCCTTGTACATTAAAGGTATTGAAGCTTTACTGTAATATAATTTATTTTTTTCCTCTCAGCTTGTGTATCAGAGTTCTCCAGAGTAACAGAACTTATAGAATGGGAATTTATTAGAATGACTTAAAGCTGCAGTCCAGTTCAGCCAACATTGGCTGCCTATGGTCCAAGAATCCATAGTTGTTTGATTCACAAGGCTGAACATATTAGCTCGTCTTCAGTGTTCACTGGAAGTCTGAAGAAGTAATGGACTTGCTAGCAAGGTGAGAACAATCAGGCAAAGAGAGGGAGCAAGCCTCCTTCTTCTGTGTCTTTTCAATAGATTGCCAGCAGAAGGTGTGGCCCAGATTACAGGGGGATCGTCCCACCTCAAAAGATTGGGATTAAAAGTGAGTCTTCCTACTGTAAATGATTTAATTTTTAAAAATCCCTCACAGATGTACCCAGTCATTTGGGTTTTAATTTCAGATGTAGTCAAATTGGCAACCAAGAATAGTCATGACAGCTTGTCATTTATTTTTCATCCACATTTATCACAGTAGCTATACACATATATCATATATATGGGCATACATGGTGGGATATATCACCTATATCAACACACATATATACATACTATTATTATTTCTATTCTAATTATTTTCATATGTGTCTATACATATTTTTTTTTTTTTTGGTTTTTCGAGACAGGGTTTCTCTGTGGCTTTGGAGCCTGTCCTGGAACTAGCTCTGTAGACCAGGCTGGTCTCGAACTCACAGAGATCCGCCTGCCTCTGCCTCCCGAGTGCTGGGATTAAAGGCGTGCGCCACCACCGCCCGGCTGTCTATACATATTTTAAAACTGTAGGAGGAGAGGCCGCTCACTTGTCCCCAGTCGCTTAGCCCTGAAATAATTACACAGAAACTGTATTCATTAAATCACTGTTTGGCCCATTAACATTAGCTTCTTATTGGCTAACTCTTACATCTTAATTTAACCCATTCCTATTAATCTGCATATCACCCTGGCCTACCAGCAAAGTTCTGTCATGTCTGACGTTGGTGGCGGCTCCATAACGTCTCTGACTCCGCCCTTCTTCCTCCCAACATTCAGTTTCATCTTCCCCACAGACCAAAGTTCTGCCCTATCAACAGGCCAAGGCAGTTTCTTTATTCATTAATGGTAATCACAGCACACAGAGGGGACTCCCACATCACAAAACAAAAATGAATTAATACTGATATTCCAGTACCACAGATATGATTTATTACAGATTTCCCTTCCTCTTATCTGGGAATTCTTACTCCAAGAGTAAGTAAGAACCTACCTCCAACTTTCACCATCCACTTATTTAATTCTTCACTCCTAGTATACATATGCAGCAGTATTAAAACTGTTAGGGCTGGAGAGATGGCTCAGTGGGTAAGAGCACTGACAGGTCTTCCATTATAACTGGGTTCATTTCCCAGCACCTACATCAATGCTCATAGCTGGCTATAACTCCAGCTCCAGGGTATCCAGTGCCTTGTTCTTGTCCCTCTGGACACTTGCACATATATTCCACCCATACACACAATTAAAAACAGACTGTTGAAGCACATATGTGCCTTTGGGAAATAGTGGCACTTGACAGCCAAGTGCTTTTGTATAGTTTCTTTTGTCTTTGAAGTTTCCGTATCAGTTTCCTTCCTTCCTTCCTTCCTTCCTTCCTTCCTTCCTTCCTTCCTTCCTTCCTCCCTCCCTCCCTCCCTCTCTCTCTCTCTCTCTTTCTCTCTCTCTCTCTCTCTCTCTCTCTCTCTTCCTTTCTGTTTTTGTTTTCTTTATTTTTTTATTTTTGTTTTTCAAGGCAGGGTTTCTCTTTGTAGCTTTGGAGCCTGTCCTGGAACTCTCTCTGTAGACCAGGTTGGCCTCAAACTCACAGAGATCCACCTGCCTCTGCCTCCCAAGTGCTGGGATTAAAGGCATGCACTACCACCACCTGGCTGGAAACTATTTTTTTTTTTGATTTTTCGAGACAGGGTTTCTCCGTAGCTTTTGGTTCCTGTCCTGGAACTAGCTCTTGTATACCAGGCTGGCCTCGAACTCACAGAGATCCTCCTGCCTCTGCCTCCCGAGTGCTGGGATTAAAGGCATGCGCCACCACCGCCCGGCTGGAAACTATTTTTAAATATATTTTAAAATGTGTTTATGTTAAGTATAAATAGGAGTAAATTCTAGTGTACATCAATAAGTCAGAAAAGATAGTAATAAACCCCAAAGCTGGTTTCTGAGATAAACTTTAAAAAGCCGAAAGATTTGTTTAGAAAGGAAAAGAAAAACATGAAGGGAGACAATCAGCCAAGGATGGGGTCTTAGGGTTTCTATGGCTGTGATGGAACACTATGACCAAAAAACAAGTTGGGGAGGAAAGAGTTTATTTGGGTTATACATCCACACACTGTTCATTACTGAAGGAAGTCAGGGCAGGAACTCAAACAGGGCAGGAACCTGGAGGCAGGAGCTGAGGCAGAGGCCATGGAGGGGTGCTGCTTACCGGCTTGCTCCAGTTTCTAAATGACTTGAATCAGCACACCTTTCCTCTTCACTCTCTCCCTTTAGTGAGGTTTATCATACATTATATGGTAGTTATATTAAACTAATTTTTAATCCAAATCTTTAGGGTCAGAGGATAAACCTTTAATCCAGGTCTTTTGAGGTGGGACAATCTACCTCTAATCTGGGCCACACCTGCTAGGAGCCCATATGAGGACATAGAAGAAGGAAACTTGCTCTCTGCCTGCTTGTTCTCCCCCTCACTAGCAGGTCCATTCCTTCACTGGCATTAGAGTCTACTTCTTTGGGATTCCAGCATATAGTGAAGACCAGCTAAAACATCCAGCCTCATGTATGTGTGTGTGTGTGTGCATGTGTGTGTATGTGTGCATGCGTGTATTCTACAACTTTTGTTTACTCTAGGCGAACTCTGACTAATATAGATTTTAGTACCAGGAGTGGTTATAGAGCAACAGAAGTATAGGGTTGAATATTTTAAGTATCTGGAATAGGGTTTCTAATTTGCTGACACCTACAGTTATCGAATCCTCTCCAGTTACTGAAGCCTCTCCTGGGAGCTCAGAGAGTACTGAGCATCCATGGGGTGAACTGTTTTACAAACTAAAAGAGACAAATGCATTTGATTATCCTGATTCACCACTTGTGAGAGACAATGGATTGGTGACTCTGTATATAAGGCTTTGGATAATTTGTGGAAAAATAAGGGAAATGATGATGCTGGGCAGTTGTCCTACCATCTCTGGATAGATTGACGAAGGATAGGAATGAGCTCCATGATCAAATTAACCGACTTCCAGCATCTCAGACTGTAGAGGACAACAGTGAACTCAGTGATAAAACTGACCGGCTCCAGATGCACATAAACAGGCTAGAGGTTTCTTTTTTTTTTTTTTGGTTTTTCGAGACAGGGTTTCTCTGTGGCTTTGGTTCCTGTCCTGGAACTAGCTCTATAGACCAGGCTGGTCTCGAACTCACAGAGATCCGCCTGCCTCTGCCTCCCGAGTGCTGGGATTAAAGGCGTGCGCCACCATCGCCTGGCAGTCTAGAGGTTTCTAAATGTGCCCTGGAAGAGAATCTTCTCTCCAGCAGCCAGAGCTCAAGTTGTGGAAAATCAAACCAAAGCCCTCAGTAAAAGGTTGTCTGAATTATAGTAAAAATTCAAGCTCCAGCCTCAGAAGGTGTGGGCGCTTAGAGTAAGGGCATTAATTGGTAAAGAATGGTGTCCTCGCTAGTTTTGTATTAACTTGACATAAACTAAAGTCATCTGAGAGGAAGGAATCTCAATTAAGAAAATGCAGCTGGGCGTCAGTGGTAGCACACGCCTTTAATCCCAATCCTCCAGAGGCCAGGGCAGGCAGATCTTTGTGAGTTCGAGGCCAGCCTGGTCTATATAGTTAGTTCCAGGACTGGCTTCATAGCTACTGAGAAACCCTGTCTCGAAAAACCAAAAAAAAGAAAAAAAGTAAAAAGAAAATGTTTCCAGGGGCTGGAGAGATGGCTCGGTGGTTAAGAGCACTGACTGTTCTTCAAGGGGATCTGGGCTCAACTCCCAGCACCCACATGGCAGATAACAACTGTGTGTAACTCTAAAATCTGACACCCTCACACAGACATATATACAGGTAAAACACCAATACAAATAGAATAAAAATAAGTTAAAAAAAAAAAAGAAAATGCTTCTATAAGATAGGGTCGTAGGCAGACCTGTAAAGCATTTTCTTTACTAGTAATTGATGGGTGTTGCCATCCCTGAGCTTGTGGTCATGGGTTCTAAAAGAAAGCAGGCTGAGCAGGCCATGGGGAGCAAGCTGAGAAGCAGCACCCCTCCATGGCCTCTACATCAGCTCCTGCCCTGTTTGTGTTCCTGTCCTGATTTCTTTCAATGATGGACAGCGATATGCAAGTGTAAGCCAAATAAACACTTTCCTCCTCGACTTGCTTTTTGCTCAGGTGTTTCATCACAGTAATAGTAACCCTAATTCAGACAAACGGGCTCTTCAGGGAACTTGGAATGGAGATGTGTGGGAAGACCCTACTGATGCTAAAAACTCTGAACCCTCAGATTCTCAAGGGTTTATCTCACCCGAGGAAGTAGTCCCTCTGTCCTCAGCAGATGCACCCTCAATCCACCCCTGAAATACTGCCCTTTCTGCTTTGATTGAGGAAATCAATCCCGAGCTGTCCGCTAAACCAGCAGTGACTTTCACTGAAGGTGATGGCAGGCAAGACAATACTGTTGTCCCTCAGGACCCAGAAACAGTTGCCTCTAGACCTATAACCAGACTCAAGGCAAAGCAGGAGCCTAGAGGGGAGGTAGAAAGTGTAGTGCAGGAGGAGATGCACTAAGCTACTAGAGAGCTTAATGAGTTTGCTATTTCATTCAAGCAGAAGGCTGGAGAATACATGTGGGAATGGATTCAAAGGGTGTGGGATAATAGTGGAAGGAACCTAAAAATGGATCAATAAAAGGGTCCACTGAATGGAGATTCTAGGTCTAATACGGAAACTCACTCAGTTCAAAGGTGTCAAAAGTTTGTTTGAATGGTTGGCCGAGAAGCATTTGTCAAAAGCTGGCCTACTGAAAAGGAGTTGGAGATGCCTGATAGCCCTTTGTTAATATTGATGAAGTGATTTTAAGGCTCAGGGAAATTGGAATGGTTGAGTGGGTACACTGTGTAAATCCTAATCCCCCGCAATGGGAAGGCCCAGAGACAGACCCTTCACTAATCCTATAAGATGCAGAATGGTGAGGGGCACCAGCACATCTGATGAGCTTCGCTGTCGCCCTTTTCCTTGTGCCAGACCTTAGGGCTGGAGATGCTGCTGCTCAGTTGGGTGAATTAAATGCAATGGGATTAATTGGGCCCCAAGGTAGCAGGGGCCAGGTGACAGCATTGAATTTCCAGAGACAAGGTGGCTGTAGTTATAATGGGCAGCACGGACAAAGCCATGTCCATAATGGCCCAACCAGTAATGGGCAGCACAGACAAAGTGAATTTTCTGCTGGCATGACTCACATGGACCTTTTGTACTGGCTAATCAATCATGGTGTTTCCAGGCATGAAGTAGATAAGATGCCTACTGCATTGTTGTTTGATCTGTATATGTGGGAAAGTTCTCAAACAAATGAAAGCAAGGCCCCATTGGACCGTGGCAAAGGGAATCTTGGCCTGTGAACCAATTTCCAGGCTTGAGTCAGTTTGCAGACCCATGAACCCATTGAATGAACGGGTGGCTAGGTTCCCTTAAGGAAGCACCTTGTTAAAATACCTAAGAGTTTTGCTGTTAGCCTTTCCCCAGTCCTTCCCCAGAGGGACCCCTGGCCTTTTACAGGGGAACTGTACACTGGGGAAAGGAAACAGCCAGACTTTCTGAGGTCTATTGAATACTGGTTCTGAATTGATGCTGATTCCAGGACACCCCAAGAAGCACTGTGGCCCTCCAGTTAAAGTATGGGCATACGGAGGCCAGGGAATTAATGGAGTTTTGGCTGAAGTTCAATGCACAGTAGGTCCAGTCCCGGAACTCATCCTGTGATTATTTCCCCAGTCCCAGAATGTATAATTGGGATAGATCCTCTTAGAAGCTGACAGAATTCCCACACTGGTTCCCTGACCTGCGGAGTGAGGGCTGTATTGTTGGAAAGGCTAAATGGAAGCCTTTAAAATTGCCTCTGTCAGGGAAAATAGTGAATCAAAAACAGTATCGCATCCCTGAAGAAACTGCAGAGATCAGTGCCACCACCAAGGACTTGAAAGATGCAGGGGTGGTGGTTCCCACATCTCCCTTTAACTCTCCTACCCGGCCAGTGCAGAAGACTCATTGCTGGAGGACACTCATTTCTGTAGCAGTTGAGTCTCATGGGACTCCCCTGGGAAAAGATGTTAGACACGTGTGCTGCTTCATCTGAACCGTGAGACGCTCAGCTTGTGAATGGAATTCACAGATCAAACAGGCAGTGTCTTTTTTCCTTTTCTAATCCTGTTCTATCTATATTCTTTCATTGTAAAGAAGCATGGCTACCATCAAATCTGAGGGTGCTCGTCGGGTGGTGGTGGTGCAGCCAGGCGGTGCCTTTAATCCCAGCACTCCGGAGGCAGAGGCAGGCGGATCTCTGTGAGTTCGAGGCCAGCCTGGTCTACAAGAGCTAGTTCCAGGACAGGCTCCAAAGCCACAGAGATACCCTGTCTCAAAAAACCAAAACAAACAAACAAAAAAACTGAGGGTGGTCTTTGAGATCATCAAGACAAACACAAGCACAAAAAAGTTGCTGGGAAAAGAAAAGATGATAAAAATATGAACACTGAAACAGCTGGTTGAAGGTATAAAGGCATTGCTGCTTTGTGACTTCAAGTCTGAAATTATTTTAAAATATAAATCTTAAAATTGAGTGCAGTCTAGTGGTATGTTTGCCTAGTATATGCCAGGCTTCTGGGTCCCATCCCTAGTGTGCATACGCACACAGATACACACACAAGAATATTGCATCTGTGGTACATGAGGAATAATTAGCTTTCTTGAAATGACTTTCTCTGGGTTTGGAACGGAGTAATACTAGTCTCTTAGAACAAGTATCCTTATTTTAAGATCAGGAAGTACCCTCATCTCTTCAATTTTCTAGATGAGTTTGTACAGAATTGGTACTATCTTTCTCCTAAGTATATGGAAGAATTCTTCCAATTCCCCCCCCCCGCCACACACACACACACACACACACACACACACACACACACACACACACACTGGCATTCTGTGTCCTTCAAAGAATTTGCTATGAGAAATATTGGCATGAAGTTGTTCCCTTTATTAGCCAGTATATATTCACTATACACAATAATGGGCTTCATTAAGACATTTTCATACATTGTATATATTTTGGTCATATTCACCTCCATTATCCTCTCCTGTCCCCCTTCTCCCCCCACACTCCTTCCTCTCCCCAAGCAGTGCCTTTTTATTTTCAAGCATTTTTTGTGATCTAATGAATTTCATTAACATGAGCGAGGGGTTATTTACAGGAACATGGGCCTCTCCCTTATCAGTGGCCACCACTGAGGAAACTGTCTCTCCCTTCTGCCAACCTTCACTAACTGCCAATAACTCCTCAGGGAGGGGTAGAGGCTTAAGCTCATGAGGCCCTCCCCACTAGCAACAGTGAACTGCCTAGAAATCCTTAAGGACTAGGTGTAGAGGGCCAGTTTTGAACTGCATAGAAACTCTGTACAGGGGTGACTTGAGGTAGTATTCTTGCTGACAGGCTTGGCAAACCAAGTCAGGAGGAGGCAAACCTCTCCCATCAGTAGAGTGCCTTGCCAATGGTCAGTCCTTGAGAACACAGATGTGCACTGTAGTTCAAAGGCTCTGATTAGGTTGTGGTTTGTCTCCTGATGAGGTGTTTTTACATTATTACAGCAAGAGTTTTTCCCATAACACCAAGCCTTTTGTTTAGATTAGCTAGGGCACGAAGCTCTTGAAATTATTTGCAACCAAGTGACTAGTCTATGAAACTATTTTCATGTATTATGGGAACCTAGTTTGAATCGTGATTTGAGTATTATAAAGGAGCACTGGCTTTGCAATAAAGTATGCAGCTGTATCTCCTACTCTGCATCCCCTGTGTCCTGATTTCTGCAGCACTACCCAGGGTCATCCATAACCGAGGAGGTTGGGGAAGGGTCCCCAACAATTGGCGCCTGAATAGGGACCCCGAAAGAACATCAGGAGTGCCAGATAATACGGTAAGTAATTACAGGGTAATGGGACAAGCTAACTCTTCTCCGTTTCTGTCTATGCTTAAGCATTTGCTGAAAACTCGTGGTGCTCATATATCTATGTCAGACTTAGAGATGTGTCTGAAATTATCAAAGAATATAATCCTTGGTTTCCCTCAGATGAGAATTTAATGGATATAGGACCCTCAGATGAGAATTTAATGGATATAGGAAATTGGGATCAGGTTCGGATGAACATTGAGAAGGCTGTGAAGCAAGGTGAAAAAATACCGTTGTGGGCTGGAGAGATGGCTCAGTGGTTAAAGAGCATTGACTGTTCTTCCAGAGGTCCTGAGTTCAATTCCCAGCAACCACATGGTGGCTCACAACCATCTGTAATGAGATCTGGCACCCTCTTCTGGCCTTCAGGCATACATGGAGGCAGAATGTTGTATACATAATAAATAAATAAAATCTTAAAAAAAAATACCGGTGTGCTTTTGGTCTGTATGGTCTCTTGTTTATGTAGTTTTTAAAGCAGTACAGACAGTGAAAGACTTAGCATCTGAGGTCCGTGCTCCGATGAAAAAGTTACAGGTTAGTGAAGAAATGCAAACTGAGATTGAAAAAGATAATTCCTAGGTAGTTGAGGAGCCATTTACTCAGAAGGATAATGAAGTTACTAAGGAGAGGACAAATAAATTATAAAAACAGCTGGAAGCATTGTTAACTATCGCCAAAGATAAAGTGAAAGGAAAACTGTCAGCTCCTTCCCTGTGGAGGCAATCGTTTAAGGCGGCTGCAGTCAGGGGATATGCAGAATCTTTGGATTCTTCTGATCTTGACTCTCCAGATGAGTTTGGCCTTGACCAGGATGAGGATGACCCCCTGACCATCATGTATTCCCTGTCAGATGACAGCCACCTATTGGGGGAGTAGCCCAACCACCACGGTATGAAGGTATCAATGTGGATGATCTTAGTAGGGTTCGGAAAGCAGTTACTTTGTACACAGTCACATTACACTAAAGAAATTTTAATTGGCACTGCCCGTCCTTATGGAAATTGGGCTCCTGAGGATTGGAAAATTGTGCTGCGTTTGCTACTGAAAGAAGGGGAGTATTTGCAGTTTCAAATGTGGTCTAATCTTTAATCCCAGCAATCGGGAGGCAGAGGCAGGCGGATCTCTGTGAGTTCGAGACCAGCCTGGTCTACAAGAGCTAGTTCCAGGACAGGCTCCAAAACCACAGAGAAACCCTGTCTCGAAAAACCAAAAAAAAAAAAAAAAATGTGGTCTAATGATTTGTGCATTGAGAAGTCAAGGCAGAATGTCCACAGTCAGGACCCTCAAATTAGAGCTATCACATAAGCTATGTTTTCAGGAACTGGGAATATAATGATCCACATCAGCAAGTAAAAATTGCTAATGAGGCCTGGGAACGGATTAGGCCAGCTGGAGAACACTACGGGTCCTGGACTAAGATTTTTCAAAAGGCTAAATGAACTTCACATAGATTTTAATGCCCACGTCAAGAAGACTATTGAGAGAACTGTAGTTGTTGAGGAAGCAAGACAGCAGATACTGAAGTTATTGGCTTATGACAATGCTAATGAGGATTGCCGAAGGGCCATTTTACCCATTAAGGAGTCAGGGGATTTGAATCAATACATGAAAACTTGTAACAATATTTTATCAAAAACCAGAAAAATGCAGCTTATGGCAGAAACTATGGTCACTGCTTACCATAAGCAGAATGAGAATTCAGGGAAGACTATGAAATGTCACTTTAAGAAAAACTGTAAACAACTTTAGCGGGGTGCTACACTGGGTATAAGTCCGTGATGTAAGAAGGGAAAGCCACAAATTTTTCACTCCAGTCAGCACTAAACATAGGGCCGCAGTGGCCATACCAGCCGTGACTGATATAACTTGGAAAGCTGGACAATTTGCCTGTTAAGGTGCCGGCTGGGATCTATGGGCCCTTGCCTCCTGGGACTTTTGGGTTATTAACCAGAAGATCTAGCTTAAGTATGAAAGGAATTATAGTGCATTTAGAAATAATTGATAGTGATTATAAAGGTAAAATACAAATTATGATGTCTGCTATACCTGATTTAAAATTTAAAAAGTATTGCTCAATAACTGCCTTTACCTTATTTGCCTATTGGTCAATATTCTGCTATAAGGACAGGAGGTGCAGTGTAAATACAAAAAAGAGGTTAGCTGCACAGCATGAAATACAAGTAAAAAGTAACTCGAGTATAATTGTAAAATAAGAAGTAACTTGTCTATAAGTGTTTTAAAAAAGTAAAGGGAATATATGGGCCAAGAAGACATCCAAGAGTTGTTTGTACATTTACTTAGAGATACTTTAAAGGTTAGGGGGACTAAGGAAGAACAACAACAACTGCTTCAGTTTTTGAACTGTATAAAGGAGGGGGCTGGAGAGATGGCTCAGAGGTTAAGAGCATTGCCTGCTCTTTCAAAGGTCCTGAGTTCAATTTCCGGCAACCACATGGTGGCTCACAACCATCTGTAATGAGGTCTGGTGCCCTCTTCTGGCCTGCAGGCATACACACAGACAGAATATTGTATACATAATAAATAAATACATACATACATACATAAATATTTTTTTAAAAAAAGAAATGTATAAAGGATGTGTGCCCCTGGTTCCCTACAAAGGGGAGTATGAATCTAGAGATTTAAAAAGGTGTGTGCGAATGAATGAGTGCTTTGTCTTGGTCTGTGTTTGACTGTTCCTATGTTACTGTTTTAAGTGTTCATGTCTTTGAAAAGCTTAAGTGGTACCGGTACCTGTCTGTCTGTCATTACTGTCCGTTTTTGTTTATTGACCTTTGTTATCTTGGAAGAGGTGAAGTGGGCTGCCTCTACCTCTAGCCTCCTGTGCATTTTTACTGGATCAGTTCCAGGACTTTGGGTCCTAAAAGAAAAACTTCTCTAAGGTGAGGCATGCCACTGGCCACCTTCCTCTGTTGTTCTCTGGTCCACAGCCTGCCAGCAGCTCCTGCAGAGGGCACTGGATGCAGGCGCATGCTCAGGTGGGCAGAGATACTACAGGGAGACATGCGCTTGCGTATGGGGCGGCAGGGAATTAACTGCGTGCAGTTGAAAAACTGCACAGATGTGTAACAGAGAATCGTTGATGGTGGCTGGAGAAGTTAACTTTGTTTTTCCAGGAATGCTGGCAGTCAAGGACACTCTGTGCCCACCAGTGCTGCTCCCCCTCTTTTCTTTCCTAAGTCAAGTTCTTCACTGTGATAACCCTCAAGGTCTTTTCTGATGGCCACCATTTTCTCATTTTAACCCTTCTCTGTCTTGATACTGCTTTAAAAAAAAATGTACCTGTGTGCCTATGTACTTTGAAAAGTGTTAATTTAAAATAATAGTTAAAGATGCATTATGTTTGGGGAAAATTATGCTTTTGTTTTCACAGAAAAAATATATGTATTTTGGCCGGGCGGTGGTGGCGCATGCCTTTAATCCCAGCACTCGGGAGGCAGAGGCAGGTGGATCTCTGTGAGTTCGAGACCAGCCTGGTCTACAAGAGTTAGTTCCAGGACAGGCTCCAAAGCTACAGAGAAACCCTGTCTCGAAAAAAAAAAAAAATATGCATTTAGATTCAATGGGTTACAAATACTTATCATCTTTAAAGGAAATTGGGTACAAATTAATATTGGTTAAGATAAAAAAAGCTACTGCTGGTTTCAAAAGTTTCACATTAGTACAGTTTTTTATATGTCACTACAAATTTATTTTTATTGTGATACATACACATGTACATATATTATATATGTTGGCTTTTGTTTGAAATGTATCTATGCAATGTTCTGGACTGCTGGATAAACTCACGAGAGGAGACATTCATGGAGATTTACATGTTGTCTAAAGGACAAGGGGACAAATAAGAGACTAAAATGATATTAAAAAAAACTCATATATGGCCAATAATGAGTTTTAAGAAAAAAGATTTCTTCCCCTTCCTTAATTATTAAGAATATGAGTAAACAAGCTCCAAATGAGTCCATAAATTTAACTTCTCTTCCCAGTTTGTGTCTGTTTTACCAGGTTTCCACTTGACTGACAAATGCATCCAAGCATCAGTTGCTGATAACAACCTGCTACTAATGACTATGAGTCCTGACCTTGCTGAAACCTGATGTGGACCCATCCAGCCAATGTGACTGCTGTATTTTCAGGTTGTCAATGGGCCAGATTCTTCTAAGTTCCCTCATTGCTTTTGACTAACATTCTAGCCTTCCAGGGCCCCAAGAACAACGTCCTAGGGTCAGCAGGAAGTAATTACAGAAATAAATACATCATCCCTGTCTCCCCCTCCCCTGAAATATTAGAAAAAAGAAAATTTCTCTGTCAGTCGTCACAGGGATTTTGGACATTAATGCCTTCAATAAATAATAATTCCTATCTGGGTGCCATTAAACTAATGTTACTAAAATCTCAATATCAGCCTCTGGAATAAATTCATCTCAAGGATTTGAGATGATGTACTGAGCAGCGGCGAGGAATTTTTTTTGTTCTTTTTTGTAAAGATTTATTTATTTATTATGTATACAACATTCCTTCCATGCATGTTTGTATGCCAGAAGAGGGCACCAGATCTCCTTATAGATGGTTGTGAGCCACCATGTGGTTGCTGGGAATTGAACTCAGGACCTCTGGAAGAGCAATCAGTGCTCTTAACCTCTGAGCCATCTCTCCAGCCCGGCAAGGAATTTTTTAAAGTGCAGTATTTTGTCATTAATAACCTTATAGCTGAACAACCCCTTTCACAAGCTCAAACCGGGTTTACTGAGGGTTCTAAAACTTGTGCCGCTTATTGTACTGAATCAAAGTTTTGGTCACAATTATCTTCTTATACATCGGTACAACAGAATGAATTATGGACAGTCATTCAGGCACTGCAGGATTTTCCTACGGAAGCCTTTAATCTAGTGGCTGATTCCAAATATGTAGTTGGGTTGTAAAGACCATCTACACTGCTTCTATTTATTTATTTATTTATTTATTTATTTATTTATTTATTTATTTATTATATACACAGTGTTCAGCCTCCATGTATGCCTGCAGGCCAGAAGAGGGCACCAGATTTCATTACAGATGGTTGTGAGCCACCATGTGGTTGCTGGGATTTGAACTCAAGACCTCTGGAAGAACATTCAGTGCTCTTAACCTCTGAGCCATCTCTCCAGCCCTCTACACTGCTTCTATTCATGTTAATAATCCTATATCGCAAGGGTTATTGTTAACATTACGAAAGTTACTGCAAGCCGGGCGGTGGTGGCGCACGTCTTTAATCCCAGCACTTGGGAGTCAGAGGCAGGCGAATCTCTGTGAGTTCGAGACCAGCCTGGTCTACAAAAGCTAGATCCAGGACAGGCTCCAAAACCACAGAGAAACCCTGTCTCAAAAAACAAACAAAAAAAAAAAAAAAAGAAAGTTACTGCAAAAACAAAATCATGTAGTGTTTATTGTGCATATACGATCACATACCAAATTACCTGGATATCTAACAAAAGGGAAAATAATCTAGCTGATACTCTTGTAAACTTTGCTCTGGCTGAGGATGAACATCAACATTTACACACCATTGCTCCTCAATTACATGTTCAATATAAAATTCCTTACAGACAAGCTAAGTGTATTATTAAGTGTATTATTCTTAACTGTCCTATCTGTCATCCCCTGCATTTAATACAAAATATCCCTGGTACAAATCCTTGAGGTTTGGATTCCAACCATATTTGGCAGATGGATGTAACTTATATACCAAAATTTGCCCAGTTATCTTATGTTCATGTGACCATAGTTACATTCTTCTCCATGATATGGCCTACGCCATTATCTGGGGAGACAACTAATCATGTCATTCCCATTTATTTGAAGCTTTTTCAGTATTGGGGGTGCCAACCATAATAAAGACAGACAATGGGCCTGCATACTCTTCTACAAAATTTCAGCGATTCTGTGATCGATATGATATTAAACATGTGACTGGCATAGAATATAAACCTCAAGGTCAAGCCATTGTAGAAAGAGCCCATGCTACCTTAGAGCAACAAATAAAAAACTAAAAAGGAGGAAAATACAGGATTTGGGTATGAAAGACATCTGGGCTTTACAGAATAATCCTAGAGCTATTATGCATCAGGCTTTGTTTGAACTTTTTGAATTTACCACAGGGAGACATTCTGACTAGAGCTGAGAAGCATTTTGTGTCTGAAAGATCTCAGGCTTTGGAGCCAGCTTATTTTAAGGAAATTTGGGCAAAAACTACTGATGCTGAATGGGTTCCGGTGCAGTTGTTGGTAGATGGAAGGGGCTATGGTCTTGTGTCTTTTCAGGATGGCCACCAGCAGTGGATTCCAGGCCGCTGGATCAAGGCCTGAAGGACCCATTAAAACAGCTGTGCAGTGGTGCACGCCTTTAATCCCAGCACTCGGGAGGCAGAGACAGGTGGATCTTTGTGAGTTCGAGGCCAGCCTGGACTACAAGAGCTAGTTCCAGGACAGGCTCCAAAGCTACAGAGAAACCCTCTCTCGAAAAACCAAAAAAAAAAAAACAAAAAAAACAAACAAACAAAAAAACAGCTGTGCAGAGAAGAATGGCATCGAGGGGAAACGAGGACAATCTTGAGGTGCCGGTGGCAGCAATGGCCCAGTTATCATTGGCCAGAAAACGTCCTCGTAGGCATGTTAAAGCTCCTGTGCCTCCCTGGGGGCAAATTAAGTCTCTCACTGCTAATGGTCAAGCTGTTCTGCAGAGGTGTGATAAACCTGTTACAGCTGAGAATCTTTTCCTGACCTTGTGTGCTTTACTGTCCGTAACTTCTGCAGAAGCCAATGGCTCCAGCTACAAACAACACCGAGACAGTTAATGGTCCTCGGCTTTTGGCCTGGGGAGATAGAGGGATAAGTGGACCTTGGATGGCTATTCTACAATTTCCTGACACTGGTCAGATGCATATTTAGAAGCTGGCTGCTGCCTTAAAGACTGTGCACCTCTATAATGGATCATTTTCCGGAAATGCTTCCAGTGCTTCTGTGTATAATTTTACTATGTGTAAAAGCTGGAATGTTCCTTTGCCTTATCTACTGATAATTGGGAACTTTGTTTTTTTTTTTCTGAAAATATTTTTTGTGTCAACTGTACCTTATACACTTGCTTAAATAATTCTATTCCTTTAAATGGGCAGTCCATTATCATTGTGAAGCAACGACCCTACATCTGGTTACCTGTAAAGTTAAATGGACCTTGGTCATCTAATCATTTAATTCAGTTAACAGTAGAATTTTTTTTTTTTGATTTTTCGAGACAGGGTTTCTCTGTAGCTTTTGGTTCCTGTCCTGGAACTAGCTCTTGTAGACCAGGCTGGCCTCGAACTCAAAGAGATCCGCCTGCCTCTGTCTCCTAAGTGCTGGGATTAAAGGTGTGCGCCACCACAGCCCGGCTAACAGTAGAATTTTTTAAGAAATTGCTTGCTCGTAGTAAAAGATTTATTGGAGTGGTGGCGCACGCCTTTAATCCCAGCACTTGGGAGGCAGAGGCAGGCGGATCTTTGTGAGTTCGAGACCAGCCTGGTCTACAAGAGCTAGTTCCAGGACAGGCTCCAAAACCACAGAGAAACCCTGTCTCAAAAAACTAAAAAAAAAAAAAAAAAAAAAAAAGATTTATTGGAATGGTTGTTGCTGTATTATTGAGTCTAATTTCAGTCATGACACCAGCCACGGTATCTGGGATAGCCTTACACATTTTGTTGCAGACTAAGCATTATGTTGAAGGTTGGCATAAAGATTCTCATGAACTTTGTTCCCAACAAGCTGGAACTGATGCCAGATTACAGAATGAAGTTGATGCCTTAAAGCAGACGGTATCCTAAAAAAAAGGTTATGATGTTAGAAAATGAACAAAGATTACACTGTGATTGAAATTCCACTACTTATTGTGTTAATGATTTGGCTTTTAATGAATCTGTATTAGCCTGGGGAAAATGCAAAATTATTTTTTGAGAAACAAATCTGTAAGACAAAAAATTTATAAATTGCATTTTAATATAAAATCTACATTTGCACAGAGGTTTCCAAAGATGACAGATTCTCAACAGATTGCTGAGAAACTAGAGGGGTTAGGCCCCTAAGGCTTGGGTACAAAGTTTGTCCCACACCACTGGCTACCGGTATGGGGATAGTAGTTATTGTTATAGGTTTGCTTATGCTACTGTTTTATTTACTGCTTACTAAGTCTCATCAGTTGAGCATGAAAAAATTGCTGTTAAATATGTGTGTCAAGCTGGGCTGTGGTGGCGCACGCCTTTAATCCCAGCACTCGGGAGGCAGAGGCAGGCGGATCTCTGTGAGTTCGAAGCCAGCCTGGTCTACAAGAGCTAGTTCCAGGACAGGCTCCAAAGCGACAGAGAAACCCTGTCTCAAAAAAAAAAAATGTGTGTCAACCACCTAACTCATTATAAAAGGAAAAAGGAGGAAGATTTAGAGGTCTGGTTTTGAACTGCATAGAAACTCTGTGCAAGGGAGACTTGAGGTAGCATTCTTTTTTTTTTTTTTTTTGGTTTTTCGAGACAGGTTTCTCTGTGGTTTTGGAGCCTGTCCTGGAACTTGCTCTGTAGACCAGGCTGATCTCGAACTCACAGAGATCTGCCTGCCTCTGCCTCCCGAGTGCTGGGATTAAAGGCGTGCGCCACCACCGCCCGGCTTGAGGTAGCATTCTTGCTGACAGGCTTGGCAAACCAAGTCAGGAGGAGGCAAACCTCTCCCATCAGTAGAGTGCCTTGCCAATGGTCAGTCCTTGAGAACACAGATGTGCACTGTAGTTCAAAGGCTCTGATTAGGTCGTGGTTTGTCTCCTGATGAGGTGTTTTTACATATTATATTACAACAAGAGTTTTTCCCATAACACCTAGGTTTTTGTTTAGATTAGCTAGAGCACGAAGCTCTTGAAATTATTTGCAACCAAGTGACTAGTCTATGAAACTATTTTCATGTATTGTGGGAACCTAGTTTGAATCGTGATTTGAGTATTATAAAGGAGCACTGGCTTTGCAATAAAGTATGCAGCTGTATCTCCTACTCTGCATCCCCTGTGTCCTGATTTCTGCAGCACTACCCAGGGTCATCCATAACCGAAGAGGTTGGGGAAGGGTCCCCAACAACTAGGAAAAAGTTGTGATGCAGAATTTTACTCCAAAGTCCCAGCTGATCTTGGCACTCCAGAGAGTCGCCTTCTAGCTAATCTCCTGATGGGCTAAACATGTGAGCCACCATGCCTAGCTGCTTTTGTCATTTGAAAACCCGTGTGGATAGGAGCTGGCGAGTTGGTTTGGCTCTTAAAAACAGTTGCTGTTTTATTCCCAGCACCCACACGGCAGCTCACAACTGTAAAGAACTTCAGTCCCAGGGGTCCAATGTCTTGTTCTGATCTCCGACAGTGCCTGAAATGCATATGGCACACATACATACATGCTGGCAAAATTCTCATACATATAAAATAATAAATTGTGTGTGTATAGATGGGTGTGGTGGGAATCACCTTTAATCCCAGCACTCAGGAGGCAGAGGCATGTGTACCTCTGTGAGTTCAAGACCAGTCTGGGCTACAGAGTGAGTCAAAAATTTATTGTATAACAAAAATTAGCATTTTATTATTTTTTAGATTTATTTATTATGCATGCAGTATTCTGCCTGCCTGTATGCCTTCAGGCCAGAAGAGGGCGCCAGATCTTTGATAGTTGTGAGCCACCATGTGGTTGCTGGGAATTGAACTCAGGACCTCTGGAACAGTAGCCAGTGCTCTTAACTCCTGAGCCATCTCTCCAGGCCACATGTTTATTATTTTTAAATGTAAAATTTAGGGGCATTAAGTACATTTGCAATGCTTAGCCATCTCTATTATGTATCTATTGAACTTTATCATTCCAAATAAAAGCTTGCCTGGCGGTGGTGGTGCACGCCTTTAATCCCAGCACTCTGTAGGCAGAGGCAGGTGGATCTCTGTGAGCCTGGTGTACAAAGACAGTTCCAGAACAGCCAGGAGGAAAAAAATTTTTTTTGGCTTTCAGAGACAGGGTTTCTCTGTGTAGAAGCCCTGGCTGTCCTGGAACTTGCTCTGTGGACCAGGCTAGCCTCAAACTCATAAAAAACCACCTGTGTCTGCCTCACAAATGCTGGGATTAAAGGTGTGCTCTACCACTGCCCAGCTGAAAAACCCTTTCTTGATTACAAAAAAAAATCCAGAATTCTGTATCCTTAAAGCAATAATCTCGGGGCTGGAGAGATGGCCCAGTGGTTAAGAGCACTGACTGCTCTTCCAGAGGTCCTGGGTTCACTTCCCAGCACCCACATGGCGGCTCATAACTGTCTGAAGATCCAGTTGCAGGGAATCTGACACCTTCACACCAATGCACATAAAATAAAGTTAAATAAACCATAAAAATATTTTTTAAAAAGCAATAATTTCCTATCGTCCTGTACTTGCCAGCCTCCGATCATCTCTATTGGACTTTCCATCCCTGTAAATACCTCATACAATAATATATGCCCTGTGTCTAGGTCATATCGCTTGGCATAAGTGCTCCCAATAGGGAGCAGGGCCGTTATCACGATCACTTTATCCGCCAGATATCATTTTCCTCCTGTCGTCTATTTTGGTTGTGAACCTTAGCCTTTAATGGCTGAGCTACCTCAGCATGGGTTCTTGTACCTTGAAAACTTATGTTTATTGCTTGGTTGTTGTAGGGTTTTGGAAATAAGGTCTTGCTATGTAATAGATTAGGAGCCTGGAACTGTCTGTATTGAACATACTCACCTTAAACTTGTGGTGTGCCTTCTGCTGCCGCTTCCCAAAAGCTGACATTACAGATGGGCACTACCCTGCCTTGCTCGATTTTCTTCCTCCTCCCCTCCGTCTTTTTGTAGCCCAGGCTGGCCTCAGACTCATAGATTCACCTGCCTGTGCTTCACAAGCACTGGAATCAAAGGTGGATAGCAGCATGCCTTTGTTCTTTATTTTGATAATTACCTCTATTATTTTTTCCTGTTTTTCAGGTGTATGGGTGTTTTGTCTGTCAGTGCACTGTGCACATGCAGTACCTGACAAGGCCAGAAGAGGGCATCCTATCCCTTGGGACTGGAGTTAAACTGTGAACCACCATATAGGGCCTGGGAGTTGAATCTGGGTTCTCTGAAGTGTATACAGCCAGTGCTCTTCACCTCTGAGCCATCATTTCTCCAGTAGCAATCCCCACCCCTTTTTTTCTATAATGTCATTGTTTTTGAGACAAGGTCTCACACAGCCCAGACTGGCTTCCAAAGTTTGCTGTGTACCTGAGGCTGACCTTGAGCTTCTGATCGCTGTCCAGGCTGTCCTCTGTCTCCTCCTAAGTGCTGAGATTTTAGGTGCTTTTACCCAGCGGGGCTGTCGTTTTATGGTTGTGTGGGTTATATGAGAACACGTGTCATGACCCACATGTGGAGGGCCACACACATGCCATGACAGTCAGAAGACAACTCCCTGGACTTGGTTCTCTATTTCCACCTCTGTGTGAGTTCAAAGGACAGAACTCAGCTATCAGGTTCAGTGGCAAGTGTCTTTACCACTATGCTCAGCCATTATTACCTGTCTATTGGTGTTTTGGGACAAAACCTCACAGCATAGCACAACCTAGCTTGAATTCACAGCCATCCTCCAGCCTCAACCTTGGGAGTGCTGGGCATGCTTCAGCCTCCTAAGCACTGGGTTTACTCTCATGGGAGAGATGGGGTGGCCAGGACTGGCCATCTATAGGGCCCAGTATGGTGGTGATAACTAAGAGCTGAAGCTTGTCTTGGCTATCAATCTGGTTGAAGTGTTGTCAGAAAAATATTCTTCCCAGCTTTGATGTTGTAAGACAGGTATGTAATTACTGTCTTCAGGAGGTGGAGGAGCCAGCACTCAAAGCCAGTTCGAACCACATGAGACATGAAGACATTACATGTGCACTTACCTCCATTTAGGCACCGCGAAACCTCAAACTAATGTGTTTCCCTATTCCCCGTATTTTCTGTTGTTGAGATAGGGACTGTGTAGCCTGGGCTGTCCTTAAACTTGCAAACTCTCCTACCCCAACCTCCCAAATGTTGGAATTCCAGGCATGGTGGCAATGCCTGCTCCCTGCACCTTTTTGTCTTTTTTTTTTTTTTTAGTTTTTCGAGGCAGGGTTTCTCTGTAGCTTTGGAGCCTGTCGTGGCACTAGCTCCTGTAGACCAGGCTGGCCTAGAACTCACAGAGATCCGCCTGTCTCTGCCTCCCCAGTGCTGGGATTAAAGGCGTGCACCACCACCGCCCGGCACCTTTTTGTCTTTTCCACATTTTCCACCATCTTGAATACCTTTGTTGAATACCTCATATACCTTGTCAGTTTCGAAAGTGAGCCTGCAAGGAAAAATTTGAGTTATCTCCCTTTCTCCTTCATCCCCACGCACAGCACTGAGGTTTGGCGCGCTTACAGGCTGCCTGTCTGTAGAAGTTCCTGACTCTCCTCCTGACTTCTCTGAAAAGCAAATGGAAGCAGCAGCAGCACACAGAGCACCCCTGGGGAAATATATCCGGGGAAAGCACAGCACTTTGGCTGCTCAGGGGCCGGCCCTTAAGTGGGTTCATTGCTTTTGCTTGTAGGTGGTTTCCCTCTAGGCTCTCATTCTATCTAAAAATTCTGTTTGGCCCTTTGAAATCTGTTCTGTTTCTTCTAAAATTGTTATTCCACCTAGCCTGCAGAGGCCATGTTCACTGCGCAGTCAAAAACAAGAACAAGAGACTCAATGCCAAAGTTAAAAGCGCACCAAACACGCCTAGACATTATTTATTATATGTCACAAACCTACAGACCCCTCAGTAAACCCTCCTTGGGGCCCGGCCCCAGCAATTTAAAGCTGAAGACCTGGGGTGCAGGTGGCAGGGATGGGGCTAAGTGGGGACTGGCTCTGAAACTGGGGTAGTCCCCAAAGGGAAAACTGTGTGGGAGGGACAGAGGTCAGGGCTGACCTGGCTTCTGAGTAGGAGGGCTCAATAAAAAAAATCCCATAAACAAATGAGGAGTACAATATACTTTTGCTACCCTTCCTCCAGGCCTCTGCTTTTTGGGGGAGACTTTTTCCCTGGGCTAGGAAACAGTCTGGATATGCCCTTTCTTTACCATTTTCTGTAAGTTGGAGAGAAGTAGTATTAGGGTAGTATTCTGGGGTGCCTAGACTGGGTCCACACTAATTTCTATCATCTCCCCAAAGTCCCTTAAGGCAGAAAAGGCAAGATCTCCCCGAGGGGTGAGGATCTAAATCTTACTCTTAATCTAGGTCTAGAAAGTCAAAACCACAAGATTTAAAATCTGTTCCCTCCCCAAGAACAAGGTCGGCATAGAGCTGTCATAGGTCAGGTCCCAGGTTGGTCCTAGGTTAAGGCAGGGAGTTTAGGAACCGTTCCTCCCTGCTGAATGGAATGCTTGCATGGGATGGTGCTAAGGGTCAGGGCTGAGACTGGGGCCTGTACAGGGAAATTCTCCATACCTGAAATACCTGTGCTGGGCCTTTCCTACAGAAAAGGGGCGCCTGTCAGGGGAACAGGCTGGAACATACCCTTACTTTGGTTCCTTCCCAGAGCAGGGCAGGGGGCAAAAGGAAGAGATAAGGTTGAACCCTCTAGGGGTGGGACACCATCATTTTTATTTTTCTTTCTCCAGTACCAGGAAAAGCTGGCCTGGCAATCCCCAGAGAAGGAATGGAGTAGGATCCTGGCATCTCCTTTCCTTGGGAGACCTGTTTATAAGGGTCCCTAGTGGCCAGGGGCACAACCTTATCCTGGCAGGAGTAGGGCCGGGGAATGGCTGTGATTCTCAGATGAACTGAGCTTTCACAGCGCTTTCCTGCCATCTCCCTCAAAAATACCTGTGCAGGGTGGTTCCTTTGGAAAAGGGGCAAGGCCTCACCTGATTCCTCCCCCTTGCCTATTACAGGGGTGGGGCCTGATTGCAACTCCTCTTCCCCCAGATTTCCTGGACCGGGCAGTCTCACAGGAGGGTAGGGGAAAGGGTCTTATCCAGGCTTGTCCTCCTTCCTTGGGTGGGGAAGTCCAAGGGGAGGAGTAAGGCCTCATCAGGACTCCTCTTCCATACTGAAGCTGCTGCGACGGCTGCTGGCCTTGGACACAGCCGGGGATACTGAAGAAAGTAGGGGGTCAGAGGCAGCACGCAGTGGGGACAGGGCACCCCCTGACAATCCTCCCACGACCCCCTCCTCCTCCATCAGAATGTCCTCTAGCCCTAGGTGGAAGGGGTCTCCCAGGTCCCCCAAGTGGTCGCTGGGAAAGTGCAGGTCCAGAAGGGCATCCGAGGGTGGTGCTGGAGGCTGCTGCTGAGGCGCACTCTGGACAGGTCCCCCTGACACATGAAATGTGGTTGTGCTCGGTCTGCTCTCCTCCTCAACGTCCAGCTGCTCTGCCTTGAGGCTGTCGGAGACGGAGCTAGTGGCTAGGGAGAGCAGTCCTGGGGTCGGAGGCACTGGCAGACCATGGATCTGGGCCTGCAGTTCTAGCTCCTGCAAAAAGGAGGGAGTGGGTGCAAAATAAGATGGGGTTCAAAGTCCCTCATGGATAGAGGAGTGTACTCATGAAAAGGGCAGGCTACTAGGTTCCAATGCAGCCTCTGAACTCCAGAGTCCCAATCTGTACAATGGTACAATGGCACGTTATTCCACAGGGCTGTTTCTGTGAATTAAATGTGTTAGAGGGCATACAGCGCTTGTTACAGTACATAAGATATATGCCATGCGCATTAGCAAATATTCATTGCTACTAGTTTTTAATTATTTAGAAAATCTCTCTTTCCTTTTTTTCCCCCAAACAGGGTCTCACTATGTAGTTCTGGTTGTCCTGAAACTTACTATGTAGACCAGGTTGGCATTGGAATCACAGAAATCTGCTTCCTTGGTATTAAATGTGTGCCACCATGCTCAGCTGAGAATCTCCCTATTTACTTATTGAACTCGCTCTGTAGACCAGGCTGGCCTCGAACTCAGAGATCTGCCTGCCTCTGCCTCCCAAGTGCTGGGATTAAAGGTGTGTGCCACCACTACCTAGTCAGATTTATGGGTGGTTAGCCGGCATGTATATGCATCATGTGTATAGTGCTTGTGGAAGCCAGAAGAGGGCATCAGATTCCTTGGAACTGGAGTTACAAATTGTTGTGAGCCACCATTAATAATTTTTTTTTTTTAAATCAAGGTCTCACTATACAGCCCTGACCCTTGATCTCACAGATCCACTGGTTTCTGATCTTGAATGGTACAGCATTAAAGGTGTGGCCTACCATTCTAGGTATCCTTATTAGTCTTGTTAATGGTGTTCTAATTACCTATTATTTCCATATCATTTGAATTGAGCTGCCCAAAGGGAAAACTTGCCCGTTCTTTCTCTGCCTCCACCTGCTGGAAGTTCCAGCCACCCTCACCCTTTTCTCCCCTCCCCCAAACCTGAATGCGAAGCTGCAAGCTTCGGTTGGCTTGCTCCAAGGATCGCTGCCGGCTCTCCAGGTCTTTGGAGCGCTGCTGTTCCTTCTGTAATTTGCGGATGTAGTCCACAGATGCCTTTAGGATGGTGCCCTTATTCCAGCGCATCTCCCTGTGGGGCCCAAGAGGGAGGAAAGACCGAGTGCTGCATATGAAGTCTCTTAGGGGACTGTACCAGGAAGATGGAGTATCTGAGCACATCACAACTTGAGGTAAACCAAACGGTTAGAATGCTTACAAAAACCCCTCTGCTTGCAATCTTCCACTGGTGGTCATTATACCCTAAAACCTGAAAGCCCTCTGTACCATGACCCCTTCCTTCCTCCTTTCCTCCACTATAGCCGAGGTTGGCCTCTTAGTGTTCACATGGGAAACGACTCTCATCTCAGACCCTGTACTTGGATACAACCTTCACCCGGAGCACTCTCTGTCCACCATGTGGCCCCCTTAATCTTGTCCATCCCTGCTCTTGGCGCTAGGGAAGAACACGGGGCCTTCCACACAGTAGGCAAGCACCGTGCTTAGCTATACACACAGCTCCATGTTCAGGCTCTCTACTCAAGCGTTTGTCAGCTGAGGCCTGCTCAGTCCTATGCTCCTCACACCCTGCTTCGCCTTCCCAACATTCGCCCATCCTCCTTTGGTTGTTTTTAAAAACTTTTACTGAGATATATTTACTTTATGCGTATGGGTGTTTTGCCTGCATGTGTGTGTGTGCTCCAATAGTGCCTGCCTGTGGCCCACGGAGGCCGGAAAAGGGTATCGGAACTAGAGTCATGGACACCATCTGGGTGCTGGGAATCAAACCCAGGTCTTCTGGAAAAGTAGCCAATACTCTTAACTGCTGAGTCATCTCTTCAAACCCCACTGTGTTCTTCCTGTTGTTTTGAGGCTGACCTCAATCTGTAGATCCCCCTGCCTCGGACTGCCGAGTGTTGGGATGACAGGCCCTGTCCCCTTCTGTTCATTACAACATGTGTCATAAATTCTACTTGTCTTTTCTGTTTTTGGTTTTATAAGACAGGGTTCTCTGTAGCCCTGGCTGTCCTGGGACTCGCTCTGTACACCAGGCTGGCCTCAAACCCAGAGATCCACCTGCCTCTGCCTTCTGAGTGCTGGAATTAATGGCGGGCGCCCGGCAGGGTTGTACTTAACTGTCTACATGCTCCAACTAGAGTATCAGATCCAAGAGGACAAGGGTCTTCTCCTTTGTGCCCTCTGGTATGCTCAGAGCCTAGCAAACTACCTGCTACAAAGCAAAGGCCCAGTAACTAAATCCTGAGTAAGCAAAAAAAAAAAAGTACTGAATGACTGGAACACTTGTGTTCAACAGGGTGCAGATAGGACAAACTGACATGCCTGTTTGCAATCTGAGGGGCTACAGTCCCTCAGCTAAGGCAGAGAGCTCTTTCCAGGGGAGGTATTGTTTTTTTGATGCAGAGTCTCACTCTGTAGACCAGGATAGTCTAGAACTTATTATGTAGTCCAGGCTGGCCATCAACTCATGGCAATATTCCTGCCCCAGCTTCCCCAGTGCTGGAATTACAGGTATGAGCCTCAGCATCTGGTTTAGAGAACTTTTGTCTGGGCAAGACTACATGGCAGACACCAAGGAACAACTTTCCTGGTCCAGGGTGCTTGTTCCACCTCCCATTGGCCTGGGGTCCCCAGCCCAGACTCACGGATCATTGGACTTGGGGATGAGGGTGCCCAGCTCTTTGATCCTATCGTTAATGTTGAATCGCCTGCGTCGTTCAACTTTCAAGAGAGGGGGAGAAAAAGAAAGAGTAGGAAAGAGTCATCAATGGGTAAAGGAAAGAGAGGAACAGGGGTGCTGGGAGGCTCCCCATGGAAGGTGGCCCTTGAAGCAAGGAGCACGGCAGGGCTGAGTGGCAGGTGGGCAAATGCGCCTGCTCTGGGGCTTACTTAGGTTGTGATTGTCTTTCTTCTGTCGCTCCTTCAAAAGGGCCTTTGCCTCGGTTTCTGGAAGAGAGTGAGGGTGGATATCAGGGCTTCTGGATACAGGAAGCAGAGTCCCTGAAGATGCAGAGGTAGGGGCTAGTGGGAGAGGGACAGAAGGTGTGACTTTTTTTAGAGATAGGGGTCTTGCTTTGTTGTCCAGGCTGGCCTTGAACACCTGACCTAAGCCATTCTCCTTCTCAGTCTCCAAATTAGCAGCAACTAGAGTTTGGCACAGAGCCAGACTTGGAGGGATTTTTTAAAAAGTAGATTTATTTTTATTTTCTGTGTATGGGTGCTTTGCCTTCACACATGAGTGATACCACATGCATGCCTGGGACCCAAAGATGTCAGAAGAGGGCTCTGAATCCACTGGAACTGAGTCACAGATAGTTATGAGCAGTCATGGGAATCAAACCCAGGTCCACTGCAAGAGCAGGCAGTGCTCTTAACTGACCCGCTGACCCTGACGTCAACAATGATGATGATGATGAATGACAACTTTAACAACTTCAATTTCTTCTTCTAATTCTTCTCCTCCTCTTCTTCCTTCTTTTCTTTTTCTTCTTTCTTCTTTTCCTCCTCTGTCTCAATATATAGCTCATAGTGGCCTTAAACCTTCCACGTGCTGGGACCATGATCATGCACCACCACACCTGTTGACTGCTTTCAAAGATGTCTTGAGCCAGGCATACTATAGGTGCCTATAATCCCAGCATTGTGAAGGAGAGACAGGAAGATCGCTCCAAGTTCAATGCCAGCCTGGGCTATATAGGGAGTTCCAGAACTGGGCATTTGGGCATAGCTCTGTAATTTCAGCACTCAGGAGGCTGAGGCAAAAGGGCTGTTGGAAATCTGAGGTCAGCCTAGGCTACAGAGTGAAACTGTGTCTCAAAAAAATAAACAAAATGCCTCTCTTTGCTAGTTTTTTTTTTTAATAAAAGCATGGTGGCACAGGCCTTCTGTTGCACCCAATAGGAAGTCAGAGAAAATGGGGTGAAAGTAGGACCAAGAGTCACATGAGGGGAAAAAAAAGCGGGGGGCAGTTGGCTTTGTTTCTCTCCTCTGTGGTACTTCGGATGGAACCTAAGGTCTTCAGATACTAAGCTACCCTCCGAACCCCAGCCTCAACCTGTTTCTGAAAAGCTCAAACCCTCTCCCTAGAGTCAGGTCTAGCTCCAGACCTGGCAGTGACAGGGTTTGACTCAAGGGACAGGGTGGGGTATAGGGCCAAGACCCTAGCACTTACCAGAGATCTCCCGTTTGATATTAGGCAGCTCGGCTGGACAAGAGTTGCTGACAGTGATGGCCGGCGTGGCCACTCCTTGGCTGCTGTACACATCAAGCAGATTCCCTGACACAGGCAGCTGCGGACACCAAAGGCACAGCACAGCCTCCTCAAACTCGGGCTCCTGACCCTCACATATTAAAAGCCAGAGCCCTCTAATGCAAGGATCGGGGATTCCAGGGGATCCCTTTTCCTTCAGGGAAGTGTTACATGGTACTTAACAGCAGGAACAGAACCAGGTGAACTTACTCTGGTTTGTATGGGTTGGGGTCCACCCACTCAGCCCCTCAAATGCCTCAGTGGTCTTTCTGAAGCCCTTCTCCAAAACAACTCTCGGGCTGGCTCTGAGAAGAAAAATGCTGGAAAATCCCAGCTCTCAGGTCTGTCAGTTCTGGTCTGACATTCCAGGCCGTTAGCTGCTTCCAGCACAGCATTCCAAGCCAGCATTCTTGGAACACTCCAACTCAAGTCTTTTCAGACCTTGGTAAATTATCATGGCAACATGCCACCCAGAATCTGGCTTTCTGGAGAGTTCCAGCTGAATCTCCAGCTTTAAGTGTGATCACTACTTTAAAAACCATAAGCTCCTACTGGTCCACCCCCACATTCTGATACCTCAGGTGGTCTAGTCTATTTCACAGCTAGTGCAGCTTTTATACCAGCCTAGTTTTTGCCTCTCTCTCTTATACTATGCTAGATACAGTCTGGTGCAACGCACTCGTATAGAAGTGGATCCAGCCCTAGCCCTTGGTCAGCTGTCACATACTGACACCCCTTTGAGGCTTTCAGATCTGCCTCCTAACCTCTAGCTGTGTCCGAAACAGTGAGAAGTTAGGATAAAAAGTAGAACTTTGTGTGTGTGTGGTACTGAGGACAGAACCTAGGACTTCATCACAGGCTAGGCAAGCACTCCTCCACTCGGCTGCATCCCCAGACCCAGAGCATTATCATTTCTAATAAGGTGCTAGGCTCCTGGTAAGTTGGGAAAAGCCATGAGATTAACTTGTCAAGGCATGCTCTAGAATCAGATTGTTATAATGGTAGCTCTCTTGCTCTGGAAAGTTTTATCCATTTACAAGGACCCAGCCTCTTGGCCCAACTCATCACAAGGGACTTGGTACACTCCAAATAGTAGTACAATGTCCAAACACTTGTTATAACCCAAGCCTTTGGTTCCGATTACTACATGGTAGTACCGGAATCCCTTGGGACACTCAAACTGCTACATGATTCCCACTTCTTGGTACTCAGCCCAAGTGCCCAGGTAATAGTATGTCTATAAACTCTCCATACTGTATGTCTAAATCTACCAGGGCCACCTCTCCATGAAGTCCAACAAAGGCCCAAGGGCAGTGGTGGGTCTAAGCCCCATTCTCAATATAAGGCCTCTCTCTCAATCTTAGAATAATGCATGGCAAGGGTCACTCATATACACACAGCCAGTGCGGGTGTGGTCTTAGTGACAGAAGAATGCCACAGTTGTCAGACCACCTCCCTTTGTAGGGCCTCACCGTGCTGGGGAGCTGCAGCCCTGCAGTGCCTCCGGGAAGATAGCTGAGCATCTCATCGTTGTAACTGGACTCTAGGCTGATGATCTCATCAATGACATCATCAATCTGGGGAAGAAGTAAATACTGTACAGGGTTAGAAGAACTGGGAGGGGAGGCTGGGGGTGGCAGTAGCTTAATGGTAGAGTGCTGGCCTGGCGTGTGCAAGGCCCTGGGTTCTGTTCCCAACACCCAGCATTCACACACACACACACCACCACCACCACCACCACCACCAACAACAACAACAAAACAACTGGACAAAGGGCATAAGGCAAGGTTACCGACAGACTCTTACCTCCTTCTCTGAGCTGGACCCAATGGTGAGCAGTGCCATGGGGCTGTTAGGAGCACTGCCTGTAGGGCCAGTGGCATGGGCAGTTTCAGGGGCAGGAAGTGCCTGGGCACTGGTAGGCCCTGGTGGTGGAGTGAGGGCCTGGGAAGCCAGCTTGGGCCCAAGTGTGGTAGACAAGTACTGTTTCACCTGCTGCCGGCGAGCTTGCTGCAGATGGTAGCGGGTGGGGTTCTCCAGGTGGGTCTGAACCTGTGAAATAAAAGAGAGGGAAGGCGAGGAGGCACAAAAGAGAAATAACTGAGCCCCAGCCTGACCCCATAACTCAACGAATTTTAGGCTCATGTGGGCCTAAGACTGGAGAACATCTCAAAAATATTAGTGAATCTGCCAAGACCCTAAACTTCTTTTCCCAGAAATCCTTGAAAACATCCATCTCCCCAAGTTAATAAGTTCTCTCAAGTTTCTAGTTCACGCTGTCAGAGTCCTCAGAGTTCCCTGCTAAGGGATACCACCCAATAGAAGAGAGACTCTCCCACACATGGCTTTCCTACATATCCTCACGAGTCCAGAAGAAAACCTAAGAGATCATCAGCACACTGGCACAAGGGCTGATCACTTAGAAACTATCATGACCTGTCCTTAGAACCACATGGACGCTGTCCAAAAGTCACCTGGACCCCAGGCCACCCCTTAGCTCCTAGGACCGCTTCTCAGTCACTAACTCCCAGAGCTTCTGAATCTGTCCTTACCTTGAGCACCTCCCTGGGCACCTGAGCAGGGGGTGGACGACCCAATGTGTGGCCACCAGCGGACACACCAATCACAGAGATGGCTGGGGAGGCAGGTGCAAAATTGGGGAAGGGAGCAGCTGCTGCCTGTTCCCGCCGCTCACGCCTCTCCTGCTCCTGGGCCTGGGCCCGCATCAGCTGCTGCCGCAGCAAGACCCGAGATGAAGATGATGATGACATGGCAGGGGTCCTGGAGCCCCCTGCAGAAGACGATGCAGACAGTGTAGCT
Source organism: Microtus oregoni (assembly GCF_018167655.1). Lineage (NCBI taxonomy): Eukaryota > Metazoa > Chordata > Mammalia > Rodentia > Cricetidae > Microtus > Microtus oregoni. Next base: position 162,264 of record NW_024544602.1, read on the forward strand.
GGGGTGGTTGCTGTGGCCTGCAGTGATATTGGGAGGCTGCGGAATGGGAAATATGGGGTCACAGGTAAGCTAGAAGTCTCTTTTCAAGCCTAAGGGTCAGTCTGTGCTGGACTAGATCGAGAAACGGTCTTGTTCTGTGTTCCCAGACTACAATGTGTGGGTAGGAAACATAGGTACCAGGCCTGGATGTGGGCCTCAGGAGACGCTGGAACCAGACAAAGCTCCATCACTCAGAGGTCACAGTCTGATCATTTGTTTCAGGGGAAATAAGACTGTGGTCTTCAGTCTTAATGGTGAAACCTCAGTTGGAGCAGGTTCACAGAGTAAGTGCAGAAGTTGGGCTCTAAGAAAAGGAGTATCTTGGGAGGCAGAGGCAGGTGGATCTCTGTGAGTTCGAGGCCAGCCTAGTCTGGTCTACAGCCAGGACAGCTAGGGCTACACAGAAAAAATCCTGTTTTTTTTTTAAAAAAAAGTTTCACCCGGCAGTGGTGGTGCACGCCTTTAATCCCAGCACTAGGAAGGCAGAGGCAGGTGGATCTCTGTGACTTCGAGGCCAGCCTGGTCTACAAAGTGAGTTCCAGGACAGCCAGGACTACTATAATAGAGAAACCCTGTCTCGAAAAACAAACAAACAAAACAACTGGGGGCTGGAGAGATGGCTCAGTGGTTAAGAGCACTGGATGCTCATTTAAAGGACCCAGGTTCAATTCCCAGCACCCACATGGCAGCTCACAATTGTCTGTAACTTCAGTTACAGGAGGCCTAACATCCTCACATAGATATATATGCAGGCAACATATCAGTGCACAAAAAAAATAAAAATAAAATCATTAAAAAAAAGTTTTAGTTTGAGCACTTGGGAGACAGAGGCAGCAGAATCTCTGTGAGTTCGAGGCCAGCCTGGTCTACAGAGCTAGTTCCAGGACAGGCTCCAAAGCCACAGAGAAACCCTGTCTCGAAAAACCAAAAAAAAAAAAAAAAAAAAAGAATAGGAGTTTCTCTTACTAAAAGGTGGTGAGCTCACGTGGATCTGAAGCTGGAGTGAAGTGGGAACACGAGAGTTGCTAAGCCTCATCTGGAGCTCCTAGAAGTGGGCAGTAGGCTCCAGGGCCCCAAACTCCACTTCCTCCCTGCCCAGGCAGGGTTCTGCTGCCAGGAGCCAGTTAGTTTTGAAAATCTCAGAGGTTTCACAATCCTCTCTTCCTGCCCCTCTTCCAGGTCCCCTCCCCTCTCTAAGCGCCCAGGCCGATGACTCAGCACATTTGGTCTTCCACCCACTAGCTTGGAAGCTCCAGGGCTGGGGGTGGTGGGCTTGCCAGGTGTGCAGAGGGCTGAACAGGGGCTGCACGGTCCTACTCCCTGGAGGGCGGGAGCTTAGGAAGGCCACGCCCATCCACACAGCCAGGCCTGCGAGAATTCCGAGTAGGGAAAACAAGGTAGGGCAGGGTGAGGGCAGCTGCGCCAGAGGCGTGCTGGCTTGCCCACCTGCTCTCCACCTTCGGGCCTCCAATCCCACCACAGGGAAAATACAGGCTGCTGAGAAGGGGAGAATGGGTTGGGTGGGCTCAGAGGGCCCTTGGCCTTCAAGTAGGGACGGGGACGGGGGAAGGGTCAGTTAAGCCAGGCCTACCTGGAGCGGAGGGGTAGGGGCTGGCTTTTGAGCTCGTAGAAGCTGTCTGGGTCAAGGATGTTTTCTAATTCGATGTCAGCAACAATCCCGGATTCCGGAAGCAAAGAATTGAAGCTGAGGGTGGAGGGAAGGAAGGAGCGGTGGTCAGTGACTGCTGGGAGCTCTGATGCCCTCCCCTCCCCAGACCCTGAGGCGGGCGGGCTCCCACACACAAGTCCCATATCCTTTCCCTCTTCCCACTCCTACTGCTACCCACAGGCCCTTAAGGGTCAGAACAATAAGAAAGCTTGGATCCCAACTCGCTCGCTCCAACAACCACAACCTGGGTTTAAGAGGGGGAATCAAGAGGACTTTGGGAATGACAATTCACTTGGTAGAAGGACTCCAGGCTTTGCATTCAGAGTTCTCCCAGCCCCCACACCCCCTACTGTTTTGCCGACAGCTGAATGTGAACCCAAGTCTGTATACAGGCACACAGAGCAAGTATGGGCACCCCTCAGGCTGTGAGTCCATTGTAACACAAACTGAATGCATCACAAAGAGCACTGGGCTCCCTCATTTACTTTGCCGCAGGAGCTACCACTCTGCAAAGGAATTCCAGCCTCAGCCAGAGTTCATAGGCTGCTGATACCCATCCAAATATAAGAACTGAATGAGGAAAGGCTCCCCTCACTCCGCAGGCGAGCATCTTCAAAGAGCGAGTCTGAGTGCAGGATCCGCCTGGCCACAGGAGCATCATTCTTAGCTAAGAAGAAACTGCCCTGTCTCCTCCTACTTTTTAGATAGATCAAAACACACACCCGTTTTCAGTATCAACAATCCACTGCCACACAAAACAAACCTTATCTCAGATGAAGGAAGGAGGCTGAGGTCAGCCTAGACTATATGGGGAGGCTTCCTCTCAAATTATAAAGAAAAAGACACAGGAGCTGGAGTTTGCTTAGCATATAAGAGCCCTGGCTTCCACTCACAGCACAACATTGCTCCTATTTAACTGTGCCCAGCACTGTGACGGTCTCGGCTGTTAGAAGGAATCGAAGATGGTTCTGCTCAGGCCTCCCTGCTGGGTATAAAGAGGACCCTAGTGTCCAGGCCCAAGACACATAGAGGGTGAATATGTATCCTTGTTGGAAGTGTACAGCCCAGTGGTACAGCACTTGCCCAAGTGTGGGGCTCTCGGTTACACCCACCGCATCCCCAAATAATATTCACCCTTGAGTTTAGTCAAGTTTGGAATCCTGAAAGATTGTGACTTCGGTTGGTAAGAAGTCTCTCCCCTGTCTACCAATGGTTTTCTTCCCCTCCTTGCCCACAGATGGGGCTCTAAAACCACCCAGGAAGTTGGGAAGAGGAAGCCGGGAGAGTAGCTGAGTTCAGCACAACCCCGGGCAGAAATGTGGCGGCCCCCTCCCACACTCCCACACCACTGCACATAAATTGGGGAAAAATGGGGACTGGAGAGGGCAAGGTTGTGGCCAAGGAAGAGCTGGAGTTTTCAAAGCAAGGCTGATGGAAGAGGATGAGAAGAGGAGAGACGGAGGACCCACCCAGCCAGGGATGGTGCAATCGGTACTCACTCCAGCTCTAGAGACTGATTCAAGATTACACCCGGGAACTGAGAGACAGGCTGGGAGGGCGAAATAAAAGGAAGAGGGGGTGTGTGGGTAGGGAGTGGGCAGGGCTGGCTGAGAGGCTAGGGTGAGTGGCAGCAGAAACAAGACCCTCCTCTGGGTTCCCAAATAAGGTTTGCGGCCTCCCCCACTCCTATGGCTAAGAGTGAACTATCTATCCCGTCTGCCGGGCGCCCCGCATTTCAGCTCACACTCAAGACGCAAGAGGGGCTTCCACTAACCCGGCATTTCTAGACAGACTCCACGGACGGGGAGGGGGGCGCAGAAGGAAAAGGACGGGCCCATCAAGTTGCTCCGCTCGATTATTCTCTCTCTCACACACAACACACACACAGAGACACACCCGGCGTATCTGAGACTGCCCCCTAACCCCCCTCCACATTTGTTATCCCCCAAACACAGCGCCGGCGGCTACCGGCAGTCACTAAGTGCCCCAAACAGCACCTCTGCCTCCCAGGATCCTTTCTCCCACACTAAAGGAAAAAGATTACAGGATTTCCTTAAAATCGGTGCCTCGCCTAACAGTGCGCCCTCCAATTCATCCCTCTGCGACCGACTCAACAATTCCAAATTCAGCTTCTAACCAGTTTCCCAAGTTCAGCTACCTTGGACCAGTTTCTGTATACTCCACAATGTGCCCCGCTAGACCCGGGGAAGAGCCCCCCAAATCTGACCCTGCCCTCCTCAGCAGACTCACTACTCTTTTAAGCCTTAGTCTAAGTGGGTCGGTACTAGATTTCTGAGGTGCCCACCCAAGATGGGCACTCCGACGTCCTTCAAGCCTAGGCCAAGAGTCTCCAATCCCAGTCCGGGGCCCCCCAATGTTCTGAGGTGAGTACCCAGGGAACCTCAGTTGTCACTCCCGGCCCCAGGTGGCCCCGCACCTGAGCAGCTGGGCCGAGTCGGTTGGCCTGCGCTCTTCCAAAAGCACGAACACGGCTCGAGGGCCCTCCGCGCTGGCCTCTACGCCGTCCCGAGCTGACTCGGCTGCATGAGACATGACGCCCGGCCCCGGGCGAGCCCTGCCAGGCCGGTTGGGCCTTGGCCCGGTCCCCCTAACAAAATAAGAGTCCCCCTCCCCCCCGCTCGCCACTGCCTCCTCCGTTAAGCCGTGGAGCTAGCTCTGCGCGGGCGGGCGGCGTCGGGAAGATGGGATGGGCCGTGAGTCATCACCCGCCCTGAACGGACCGACACCCCCCAATCTAACCCCGAACGACCGCTCGCCTCCCCCTCGTCCTCTTCCCCCTCCTCCCTGGACTGGGGAAACTCCCCAGGAAGTGACCGCACGGGGCATGGAAGTCTAGTAGGGCCATACCTCCTGAGCAAGGCAGCCAATTGCTACCAGAAGATTCGAGAGTCCGCCTTAAACCACGACTTCGAGGCGTAGGGAACACCGGGTTTGCACCGCCCTTCGGAGAAGGGAGCCCTTAGGCCACGCCCTCGGCGGCGGAAGCAAATAGGCGAAAAGAGATTTGGTCGAGCCACGCCTTCCTTTCTGCGTAGCTTCCTGAGCCACACCCCTCTTCTCAAATGATCCCCACGTTCCTTACACCCCCCATCCCCAACCCCCATCCCCAGCAAGCTATTCAACTGAGTCTTGGGTTTTCTGCGCCTGCGTGGAAAGTCTGCAAGCCAAGCTTTTAGCGGAACCGCGCGCCGGCTCTCTTAGCCCAGGGTCATCCCAGACCGCGCTCCAACCTTTTTGTACCTGTGTCTTCTTAAGCCACCATATAACCAAGGCAGGAGCAACAACATTCCTTGAAGATAGTGCTGAAACCATTCCCTTTCGGTGCCCGCGATCCCGCCACGGAACTGGTCTTCCTGAGAGAGCTCTGCCTGTTTTGTTATCTAAAGTGTTTATTGTACTATGATCATTGTATTACGCAATAGATGGTTAATGAATCTTTTGACAGATGGATGAATGAATGGACGGATGTTAATTAGATCTAGTTTCCAGTGAATGACTTCTGCTCCACTCTGTGCCTACACTTTCCTACTCAGTCAGTTGGGGGTCACAATGTCTGTTGGCAGACTTATGAGGATTAGAGAGAAATAATGTGAAAAGGCTAGCCCGCTGTTTTACATAAAATAAGTTCCCCAAAATTAGTTGATTTGCTCACTTGTTCACTTATCCAGCATTTAGGAGATGCCTGTGTGTAGCAGATAAATGCAGGGTGGCATGGACACAGGGGTCCCATCCATAACCTTCAGTTACACAAAACAAGCCCAGCACTTCCCTTTACTGCTTCCCAGCACCCCAAGACCATCAGTTGACTCCCCCTAAAGTGGGTGTGCAAGTATGGTGGGACTAGTCTGTAATCACCAGGGAAATGAAAGCCGGGAGAATCCGATGTTCAAGATCACCCTTAGCTACACTGTCAGCGGCAAAACGGGCCAAGATACAGGCAATCCTGTCTCCAAGAAAAAGACTGGAAAGTTCACTGGACTCAAAATTTGTGACACTGGTCATCTTAGTTCCCAAATGCCTCCCTTGCTTTACAAACTTGTGCATTTCTTTCTACAGAAAAAAATTAGAGTCTTAAGTTGTTTTTGAAAATGTTCTGTTTTGTTTTGTTTGAGACAGGATCCACTTTGTAACCCTAGCTGGCCTGGAACTTGTTCTGTAAAGCACATTGGCCTTGAATTAACGGAAATCTGCTCGCTTCCTACTCCTCAGGCTATTTAGGCCTCTGTACGGGCCTGCCCTTAGGGGCCTGACAGCTGCAGCCATTAAGAGCACTTCCTATGTACATTTGCTACATCCTCCCCCCCTTTTAAAAAGGTGGGCCTTACCCACCTCCCACGTCTTTCTCTCTCTCTTTCCCTCCCATCCCCCCCCCCCCTTCCATCACTCTTATCCCCAGGGACAAATCTCTGCCCTGCTCTCTCTTCTTCCTACATGCCTCTCATGCGAGCCTTGTTGTATGGTGTGACATCTCTTTGCAGCGTTTTGTTTTGGTTTGGTTTGCTTTGGTTTTTCCGAGACAGGGTTTCTCTGTGGTTTTGGAGCCTGTCCTGGAACTAGCTCTTGTAGACCAGGCTGGCCTCGAACTCACAGAAATCCACCTGCCTCTGCTTCCTGAGTGCATGCGCCACCATCACCCAGCCTTAGCGGCGTTTTTTAAAATTACAACAGCAACTGCCACCACTACTACAGGCTACTCTTATTTATTTGTTTGTTTGTTTTTCAAGACAGGGTTTCTTTGTAGCTTTGAAGCCTGTCCTGGAACTAGCTCTTGTAGACCAGGCTGGCCTCGAATTCACAGAGATCCGCCTGCCTCTGCCTACCAGAGTGCTGGGATTAAATTAGGCATGTGCCACCACCGCCTGGCTCTTTTTATAATATGTATTTATTTAGGGTATGTGTGTGGCTACATGTATGTATGTGAACCATGTACGTGCAAAAGCCTATGGAGGTCAGAAGAGGGCACTATGCCCTGAAACTGGAATTTTCGATTTTTTGAGACAGGATATCTTTGTGCATCCTTGACTGTCCTAGAATTAGCTCTGTAGAGCAGACTGGCCTAGAACTCACAGAGAAAACTACAATGTGGTCTGGCAGTGGTGGCACACACCTTTAATCTCAGCACCCGGGAGGCAGAGGCAGACACAGAGGCAGGCAGATCTCTGTGAGTTTGAGGCCAGCTTAGACTACAGAGTGAGTTCCAGGATGGCCAGGGCTACACAGAAAAACCCTGTCTTGAAAAAAAAAGAAAGGAAGGAAGGAAGGAAGGAAAGAAGGAAAAAAGAAAGGTACAGTCTGAGTCAGAAGAGGTGATGCATTCCTATGGCTCCAATTGTTCAGGAGGCTGAGACAAAAGGATTACTTGAGGTCAAGAGTATGGGTCTAGACTAAGCAACATAGTCAATACTTCATCTCAAAAATAAATAAGCATTCCAGGACAGCTAGGACAGAGAACTGTCTCAAGATAGATAGATAGATAGATAGATAGATAGATAGATAGATAGATAGATAGATAGATAGATAGATAGATAGACAGATAAAGAAGCAAGCTGGATGTGGTGGTGCACGCTAAACCCAGCACTCAGGAGGCAGAGGCACATGGATCTCTGTGAGTTCTAGGCCAGTCTGGTTGGTCTACAGAGTGAGTTCCAGGACAGCAAAGCCAATGTAGAAAGACCCTAAGACCCTGTCTCAAAAAACCAAGAGGGCAAACAAAACAAAACGACATGGGCTGATAAAAACATGCAACAAGCTGGATGTGGTGACACATGCCTTTAATTCCAGCATTTGGGAGGCAGAGGCAGGTGGTTCTCTGTGAGTTCAAGGCCAGTCTGGTCTACAGAGCAAGTTCCAGGACAGCCAGAACTACACAGAGAAACCCTGTCTCAAAAAATAAAAGAGAGAGAGAGAGAGAGAGAGAGAGAGAGAGAGAGAGAGAGAGAGAGAGAGAGAGAGAGAGAGAGAGAAAAGAAAAACAACAGTGTGCAAAACTTTCAACAGACAGAAACCAACTATTTACAGTTAATTATTGTCACTTATACCCTGACGTTACAAGCACCAGCTTCATATACCTATCTCAGATGTTGCCATGACAAGTGCTTTCCTAAGGCATACCTTGCACAACACACCTACATCTTCTTTCTCGATTTCTTTCTTTCTTTTGTTTTGCGAGACAGGGTTTCTCTGTAGCTTTGGTGCCTGTCCTGGAACTAGCTTTGTAGACGAGGCTGGTCTTGAACTCACAGAGATCTGCCTGCCTCTGCCTCCTGAGTGCTGCGAATAAAGTCGTGTGCCACCACCGCCCAGCCCCTTTCTCAGTGTTTTAATCCTCTCACCCTCAACTTCCTCGACAGTCACTGTCCTCTTTCCCCTCTGATGTAAGAGGGGTTTCATTGTGAGATGAACTTGGGCCCAGTGAAAGGGAGATGTGGAGGGCAGAGGGAGGATAATTGATGGGTAAGACTAAAGGTGTTTAGGGGTACATAAACCTCGTGATCAGGGGTAGGGAAGGGTGAAGCTGAGGACTCTGGTGGGCTACCGTGTAACTGAATGAGTGTGTAAGGGCTAGGCAAAGGACTGCTGAGGCAGTTTCAGAATGAGTTGGGAACTCATGGGGGCGGATTAGAAATATAGTTGGGAGACCAGAACACGCCATGATGATAGTAGCTATTTATGGTAGAGTTGTAAGATAATTGGAGTATATATAGTATAGCATCCACCTTCCCAAAGTTACCCTGTCCTAACCCATGAATGGTTCTCTTTTTTTATTTCCTTCCTTCATTTCTTTTTCTTTTCTCTTTCTTTCTTTCTCTCTTGAGATGGGATCTCACTATGTATACCTGGCTGGACTGGAATTTGCTAAGTAGAAAGACTACGAGGCTGGCCTTGAACTCATAAGAGATCAGCTGCCTTTGCCTCTCTGGTGTACAGGATTAGAGGTGTGTGCCATTACTCTGCACCTTTTGAAAAAACATTTTTTTTTATTATTGTGTGTGTGTTGTTGAATATGTTTGTGTCTGCATCATTTAGAGGTCAGAGGATAACTTGAAGGAGTCAGTTCTCTCTTACCTTTATGTGGGTCTGGGCCATTGAAATCAGGTCTTCAGGCTTGGTGGCAATAGCTGTTATGCACTGAGCCACCCCATTGGCCCTCATGAACGTTATATAACAAATATGAGAGACAGAGAGAGCAAGAGAAAGGGAGAGAGAGAGAATATGAAAGCTAGACCAAAGAGTGGGTATGAGAGCTTCAGAAGGACGTTGCAGATGTAACTAAATCAGGGGGTTATTTTGTTTTGTTTATTTAAGATACGGTCTTAGCTTTGGTTGGAACTCTCTGTGTAGACTAGGCTGGCATCAAACTCACAGAGGTCCACTTACCTCTGCCTCCCAAGTCCTGAGATTGAAGGTGTGCACTCTCACGGCTGGCTTAGAAAAATCAGGGTCAGCTAGGCAGTGGTGGCGCATGCCTTTAATCCCAGCACTTAGGAGGCAGAGGCATGCAGACCTCTGTGAGTTCGAGGCTAGACCAGACTACAGTGTGAGTTCCAGGACAGCTAGGAATGTTACACAGAGAAACTCCTCTCGAAAAATTAAAATTAAAAAAAAATTAACAAAAGAAAGAAAGAGGGCTGGAGAGAGGGCTCAGCGGTTAAGAGCACTGGTTACAATTCCAAAGGTCCTGAGTTCAATTCCCACATGGTGGCTCACAACCATCTGTATTGAGATATGGTGCCCTCTTCTGGCCTGCAGGGACATATGCAGACAGACCCACTGTATACTTAATAAATAAATAAATCTAGAAAGAAAGAAAGAAAGAAAGAAAGAAAGAAAGAAAGAAAGAAAGAGGAAAGGAAGAAAGAAAGAAAGAGAAAGAAAGTAAGTCAGGGTCTTGCTATGTTACTAGGGCTGTTTAAAACTTCTGTGTCTATGCTGGGCGATGGTGTCTCCCAGCACTCGGGAGGCAGAGACAGGCGGATCTCTGTGAGTTCAAGGCCAGCCTGGTCTACAAGAGCTAGTTCCAGGACACGCTTCAAAACTACAGAGAAACCCTGTCTCAGAAAAACAACAACAGCAACACTTCTGTGCCTAAGTGATCTATAACATTAATCTCGTGAGTAGTCAGGATTACAGGCATACATAAGATTGTTAGTTTCTAAATTAAGGATTTTGAAATGGGGAGATTAGTCTGGATTAACCAAATAGACCCTAATTGTAACCACAAGTGGTTTTGTTTGCTTGTTTGTTTTGAGACAGGGTTTCTGCTTAGCCCTGGCTGTCCTGGAATTCACTCTGTAGACCATGCTGGTCTCGACTCATACTCACAGTGATCCTCCTGCTTCTGCCTCCCGAGTGCTGGGATTAAAGGCATGTGCCACCACTGCCCGGCACAAGTGTTCTTATGAAAGGTAGGTGATGCACACCTGACTGACAGGGAGGAAGAGACTGTGTGAGAGGGCTACAAGCCAAGGAATGCCGGCAGTCGTCAGAAGCTGGAAGAGACAAAGAGTAGATTTTCTCTTACAGAGACCAGAACAGCTTTGGTAACACCTTGATTTTGGCTCAGTGAAACTGACGTTATACTTCTAGTTCTCAGAATTGTGAAAGAACAGATTTCCAAATTTCTGTTATCTTAAGCTCCCAAATTGATGATGATGAGTTATACAGCCACAAAAGGCTAACACTGAATGAAGCCTTTGGGGCAGAGCCGGAAGCTATTGTGGAACACTTAGATATGCTTGGGAATTACTGGGAACAATTTAAGGGCATAATTGGGCACTACTTGGGTGTTGTTCGACCCATCAAAGGGCCACGGGGTCACTGGAGAATGGTTTGAGTATGGTTGGGAGATTGGGACTGTAAATGGGGAACGTTTGCAAGTAGCACTAGGGGATACTGAAAGGCAATTTGAGGGTGTAGATGAGACTTCGTGGGGGCATGATGTAGATGGTACAGTTGAAAAAAATGGTTTTAGGGTTTTAAATTTTTTGGGTTTGTGTGTGTGTGTGTGTGCACTCTTGTAAATGTACAGAAGTCAGAGAACGACTTGCAGGAGTCAATGGTCAGTGCTGCTTCTCCGCTTGTTGAGGCAGGGTCTCTCTTCTTCCTGTGCCTGTGCTCTATTCACCAGGTGGGTGGCTTGCAAGTTTCCCAGCCAGGTATGGTGGGGAATGTCTGCAATACTACCTTGTAGGAGGAGGAGGAGGGTAGAGAGGCGGCAGAATCAATTCAAGGTCATTTTTAGCCACGTGGTAAAAGTTTGAAGCCAGCCTGATCTATTTGCAGTCCTATCGAGAGAGAGAGAGAGAGAGAGAGAGAGAGAGAGAGAGAGAGAGAGAGAGAAAGAGAGAGAGATACAGAGAGAGGGAGAAGAGGAGAGGAGAGGCACACACTTTTAATTCCAGCACTCTGAGGCAGAAGCCAACCTGGTCTACACAGTTCCAGGACAGCCAATGCTATGGAGGGAGGGAGGGAGGGAGGGAGGGAGGGAGGGAGGGAGGGAGGGAGGGAGGGAAAGAGAGACCCTTTCTCAAAAAAAAAAAAAAACAAAAAAACAAACAGGCATGTCTTTAACCCCAGCAGTTGGGAGGTAGATCCATCAGGATCTCTGAGTTTCAGATCCACAGAGCGAGTTCCAGGACAGCCAGAACTGTTACACAGAGAAACATTGTCTCAAAAAAGCCCCCACCCCCCCCAAAAAAAAAGAAGAAAAAGAAAAGAAAAAGGAAAGCAGGAAGAAATGTCAGAAGTAAAGCTCAGGGAAACAGAGCACAGACACACCCTCATACAGAGAGAGGAAAAAGAGAGAGGCAGACAAGTTAGGCATGAATGAACATCCTTAAAAAGTAGTGTAGTTTGGGGTTCCAGTTTGTGGGTGTAGTTGTGATACTAAGGAAAGGAAGTTAGGGCATATTTATAGGCAGAGTTGGGGCTCCAGGGGGAATTTTAGAGGTGGGGTTTACAATTATTGAAAAGTGGCTTGGAATCAGTGACATTATTGTTAAAGGGCATTTTGGAGATATTTTTGGAAGATTTTCATTTTGTTTTTGTATTTACTTTTAGGTTTTGTTTTCAACATTGAAAAAACTCTGAGCTGGGCGGTGATGGCGCATGCCTTTAATCCCACCACTCAGGAGGCAGAAGCAGAAGATCTTTGTGAAGCACTCTTGGGAGGCTGCAGCAGAAGCATCACTGAGAGTTCAGGCTAGCCTGGGATACGGTGTGAGACCATGTCTCATAAAATGCTCATCACCATCACCACCGAAGCCTCATGCTAAGTCAGACATTAAAACATCTGCATGTGAGCTGGGCGGTGGTGGCGCATGCCTTTAATCCCAGCACTCAGGAGGCAGAGACAGGCGGATCTCTGTGAGTTTGAGACCAGCCTGGTCTACAGAGCTAGTTCCAGGACAGGCTCCAAAGCCACAGAGAAACCCTGTCTCGAAAAACCAAAAAAAAAAAAAAAAAAAATCATCTGCATGTGGTGGCTGGAGAGATGGAGAGCACTCGCTGTTCTTCTAGAGGGCCCAAATAGTGGCTCATAACCATCTGTATCTCCAATTCTAGGGAAGCTGATGCCCTCTTCTGGCCCCTACAGGCATTGGATGAATGTGGTACAAACATATATATACATGCAGGCAAAACACTCATACACATATAGTAAAAATAAATGTTTTAAAGATTTACATATCACATTTATGTAAAATGTCTAGAATAAAGAAAATCTATAGACAGTTGATTTGTGGCTGTCGTCTAAGACTGAGAATGGGATCTTATTGGGATGGTGGAGGCAAGAGGATCAGGAGTTGATGTTAATTTGTTTTTTCTTTTGTTTTTACAAACACTGGCATGAACCATCTGGGAGCCAAACTCAGGTCCTCCAGAATAGCAGCCAGTGCTCTTTTTTTTTTTTTAAAGGTTTATTTAGGGATACAGTGTTCTGTCTGCATGTATGCCTGTCGGCCAGAAGAGGGCGCCAGATTTTTTTTAACTATAGATGGTTGTTAGCCAATGCCGGGAATTGACCTCAGGACCTCTGGAAAAGCAGGCAGTGCTCTTTACCATCTGATCACTCTCCTGCCCCATGGATCAGGAGTTGAATATCATCCTCAATCACACAGCAAGGTCAGGCTAGCCTGGGTCACATCAAATTGTCTCAAAAAATGGGGAAGAGGCTAGGAGTATAGCTCAGGAGGTGGAGGAAGGAGGATCAGAAGTTCAAGATTATCTTTGACAACGTAGAGTTGGGGGTCAGTCTGTGCCTCATGGGACTTCAACTCACAAACAAACAAACAAAGTTTTGTAGCAATAGGATGATCTGTTAGTAGAAGGAGCATAGTTCGCAGTTAAACAAGCGACAGTTGGAAGTGATTCGAGGTGCAAGTGGAGCCTATATTGGTCATAATTAGTAATGTTCAGGGCGGTGCTACACATTCTTGGGGCCCCCTGGGAATCAATAGAGGGTGGTGTGGGGATCCCAAGGAGTGGTTAGGGTCAATAAAAGGTGTTTTCCATGCTCAATAAATTTAGGATTTAGGAGTGATATTTGGAGTTTGGCATTTATTTCATTGATAGAACCCTTACCTATTATGCGTGAGGCCCTGGGTTCTGGAAATTCCTGGCACCGCAAATGAATGAATAATGAATATAAATGCTGTTTAGAAGTTATTGACTTCAAGCGTCAGTTGAGGATGGTGAAGGAGGAATAATTTGGAGGTTGTGGAAGGCAGTTTATTGGTGCAGATTGACTATTGAGGAAGGGTGGATTGACTACTTAGGATTAACAGTTGGGGGAACTATGGGAAGTTATTGGGGGGTACAACACAGATGAAAAGAGTGATTTGGAGGCTGCTGGAGTGTAGCTTGAAGTGCACACTTCAAGGATCTACTTATGAAAAAAATTTTGCACGCAATTTTACATTCACGGAGGATAACTTGTGGGTCTAGCCTCGTGCAAACAGATGATTTCTGCATGCTCGATAGATAGAGTTGTGTGTTGGTGCAGGTCAATGACAGCAGACAATGGCCTGGAGGTACTGCTTGGGATCAAAGACAATACTTTGGGGATATAATTTGGAGAATAATGGAAGGTCGTTTGGGAGAGCATCTAGGAGATGGCAAAAGGAATTGTTTGGGGTACTGCAGAGGCGTGATAAAGGCTTGTAGATAGCATTTGAGATACTGCCTTGGGGGAAGAGTGACTTGGAGTCGGGGCATCGGTCGGCTCACCTAGGGGGCGTGGCTTAGGGCTCTGTCGCCCCAAAAGGCGCGTGCGCACACGCTCCCCGCTTCTTCATTCCTGGCGCTCCCAAAGCTGGAAAAAAAAAAAATCGAAGACCCAAACTGGCGCCTGCGCACTTTGTGCCTGCCGCTGCTGTGGTCCCGCGCCCCGCCCCCTCGTCCTCCAACCCCCTAGGTTCGCGCTTAGCGGCGGAGGTGGCTGTGCAGCCAGCAACGGACGTCTTGAGTTAAAGGTGAGGTGCGCGGGGCCGCCGCCCCCGCCGCACCTCTCCGACCATCTGGGGGTTCCCCATCTACCCCCGAAGGCTAACGGTAGTGCGTGCGGTCGAACGCGGCCCGGAGGTAGGGAGCAGAAGACTAGGAGGCGCGCTAGCGGGGCGCTGCGAGGGAAGGCGCGCCCACTAGATGTCTATCGACCTCTACCGACCCCACCTGCACAGCGGTGTGAGGACCCTCGGTGAGTAACCTTTCCTGCCAGGAGAAAAAGGGTGGGGACAGGGCGGGACGAGGCCCGGAAATGTCCACAAGGATGGACCTGCGCGCGCACCTACACCCTTTGACCCTATGCCCCCACCCCTGACCCCTGTCTGACCTGTCGACATCCCTTTTAAACTCCGAAGTCCTTGGCTCATAACCTTCAGTCCTACCCCTGACCTAACTATATTTTGGCGTGGTGTGATCTTGAACCCCTTCTTTGTCCGCCAAGCCCAGTTCTCATTACCAGCCCCATCCAGGTTTGTGTTTGGCCCAGGTCCCTGTTTGACCATATCCTATCTCTGAAGCCCTTGTTTTGAAGCCCAACAACAACTCCGGATTCTGATCGGATGCTTGACCACACTGTTTTCAAAATGCTTATCCAGTCTCTGAATTCCTTCCACTAACCCTAATTTGTTCCGGTTCTATCCTGATTGCTGACCTCTGACTTCTGTACCCCCTGAACTGTGGCCCCGCCAACACTCCAGATCCCCATCAGTTTTCCCTTTTTTTTTCTCCCTGACATCACCACCTCGTCCCTGCCTTCATTCTGTCTTTTCTTGTTCCTGACCTCCACCTGAACCTGCCCCTTTCCCTCCCTGATCACTGGCTTGACTTATCCCAGGCATGTCTTCTGGCTATTCTTTTACGTTGGTGTGTGTCTCGTACTTTTTCCTCATCTTCTGAACCTTAGTCTTCTATCCAGCATCTTGTCTTGGCTCTGTTCTTCTTAGACAGGATTTGTCTGCGTAGCCTTGCCTGTCCTGGAACTTGCTATGTAGTCCGGGATGGCCTCAAATATGTGATGTGCTCCTCTGGCCTCTGCCTTCAGAGTGCCGGGATGATAGGCATGTACCACCACCATGCCCAGCCTTTTTTTAAAGACAGGGTCTTACTATGGAACCTAGGCGGGTCTGGAACTTGTAACAATCACTCTGTCTGCACCTCCATAGTGTTAGGGTTAGAGGTGTGTCCCACCATACCTGGCCCCTGCTCAGCCTCCTGAGCTCCATCTATCTTATAGTGACTTTTTCTCTTTCAGACCTTGCACTCATTCTTGTCCTAACCTCAAATCCCACTCCCCCAACCAGGCCTCCCGTTTTACTTGTTATTGTAACCTTCCAACTTGTTCAGCCCTTCCTAACATCCATTTCCCATCCCTTTTGCACTCTGAGTCTCATTAACCCTTGCCTCAGAACTTGAAGGCTCTTTGTCCCCAGGGCTTCTACAGTGTGTTCCTTATACAGAAACAAGTAGCCTTACAAGGCTCTTTGCAGCAGGCGGAGTTTTCGTATGGGATCTCCCCATCCCCGTCTCCGCCTGAGTGATCTCACATGGAGCTTGCATTTCTTTTACTGCCCTAGGAGTGCATGGAAACGTCCCCACAACCCCTGCTCCCCTGAACTGTGAAAGAACACCCTAGGCCGGGCGGTGGTGGCGCACGCCTTTAATCCCAGCACTCGGGAGGCAGAGGCAGGCGGATCTCTGTGAGTTCGAGACCAGCCTGGTCTACAAGAGCTAGTTCCAGGACAGGCTCCAAAACCACAGAGAAACCCTGTCTCGAAAAACCAAAAAAAAAAAAAAAGAACACCCTAAATTATTCATTGACTATCTGGGAGTCGGAGAGGTCTGGATCGTGTTTGCAGCCTTTCTATATCGGGGCCTGTCCCATGTTGGGGGAGGGAGGCTAAGAGACGTCATGTCATCTGTGGCACCTGATTTTCAGTTTTGATTTTGGTATTATCTTTGCTTCTTGGGACTGACAAAACCAAACAAAAAAAACCTGTTCTTGGTCAGAGGCTTCGGGACTTGGTAGGGGTGGGATGAGGGAAGGGATTTCTTTCTTTCTCTCATGAAGTTATCAATAAGCATTTTGGTGCTAAAACATCCCACCCATAGGGGTCTCTGTATTGTGTGTAGGGGCATAGGCAGAGATTGTTACTGGATGTTAGAGTCAGGCTCATTCAGTCTGGTAGTACTATAACCCTGTATCTCCAGCTACTCAAGAAGCAAATGTGCCCAGGTGGTGGTGGTGCACGCCTTTAATCCCAGCACTCGGGAGGCAGAGGCAGGAAGATCTCTGTGAGCTCAAGGCCAGCCTGATCTACAAGAGCTAGTTCTAGGACAGGCTCCAAAGCAACCCTGTCTTGCCGAGTGGTGGTGGTGCACGCCTTTAGTCCCAGCACTTGGGAGGCAGAGGCAGGCAGAGACAGGCGGATCTCTGTGAGTTCAAGGCCAGCCTGGTCTGCAAGAACTAGTTCCAGGACAGGCACCAAAGCTACAGAGAAACCCTGTCTCAAAACAAAAACAAAAACCCAAGTACTAAACTGAAACTGGGCAACATGCCTTAAATCCTAGCACTTGGGATGCAGAAGCAGGTGGATTTTGAGTTCAAGGCTAGTATGATCTACAGAGTGAGTTCCAGGACAGCCAGAGATACACAGAGAAACCCTGTGTTGAAAAACTGAAAAGAGAAAGAAGAAGCAAATGTGGAAGGTTCACTTGAGCCCAGGAGTCTCTGGTCAGGCAATAGCAAAGCCCATTATTTATTTATTTATTTATACTATTTGTTTTTTTATTTTTCATGCAGGATCTCAACATGTAGTCTTAGTTTGCCTGAAACTCACTCTGTAGATCAAGCTGGCCTCGAACTCTCAGAGATCCACCTGCTTCTGCCTCCCAAGTGCTGGGATTAAAGGCGTGTGGTATCATGCTTGGTAAGGCACATCTGCTGTCTCATCCTCCCTGGTGCTGGGATTACAGGCAGGCATCACAGCTCTCCCAGTTCGTGCATCTTTAATGATAAGTTAGAGAACGGGGGAGGGAGGCACACACACACCCTCTTTCAAATATGGCTGCTTTTGGCAAAAAGGGAGACTTTAGAGGCTGCGATACCAGCTGTCTATCTCAAATGCATCTGAATATGTTTAGTTTTTTGTAGACAATTTTTAAATTATTTATTTATTTATATTTTATGTGTGAGTGCCTAGAAGAGGGCACCAGATCCTATTATAGATGGTTGTGAGCCATCATGTGGGTACTGGGAATTGAACTCAGGACCTCTGGAAGAGCAGCCAGTGCTCTTAACCACTGAGCCATCTCTCCAGCTCTGACAATTTTTATATAATATTTTTACATTTATATCGTATGTGGAAATCAGGGGTGCTTTTGTGTGTGTGTGTGTGTGTGTGTGTGTGTGTGTGTGTGTGTGTGTGTTTGTAGACATCCTTCAGGAGTCTGCTGCCTTCTTGCACCATGTTAAGTCCTAGGAATTTCACTCAGTCCTCAAGCTTCAGATGGCACTGGTATATCCTGCTGGCTACCCTTTATTTTTGTGTAAATGTGCGCCCTTGTGTGTGAGGGCCTGTGTGTGGCTGTCAGAGGAAGACTTCAGGTGTTGGTCCCACCTTCTGATTTGTTTGCAGTAGTCTCTCATTTGCTGTGGTACTGTCAATTCCAGGCTTGCTGGCCCACATGCGTCAGGGGAATTCTTCTGTCTTTGCCTCCTATCTTGCTGTAGGAGTGCTGGCGTTACAGACATGAGATATTGTGTCTGACAACTCACGTTTGGCTCGCTTTGTGAGGGTTTTTCCCTAAGACATCTTCTTGGCTCCGTGAATACTTTCAGTTCTTGATTTTGGATAGGGAGAATTCAGACAAGGTTACCCGAGAAAAGAAAAAAAAAACCAAACATCTGTTTCAGATTTATTGGGTGAGGCTGAATGATACCAGCTCTGTGTCAAAGGGAGCATCCAAAAATATCTGTTTGATTCATTGCGGAGGAATACTTGTAATTATAACAGCAATGCACTTTGGGTACTGATACCCTGTCTGACGAATAATAAAAACCCAGAGACAGGTATTGGGGTTCAAGATGAAGATCAGAAAAACAGCCAAGCCACTATAGAAATCTTATCTCTATGACTGCAGACTGAGCTCTGAACATCGGTCTCCTCCCCTTTAGTGCTGGGATTATATTCCCCTTTAGTGCTGGGATTAAAGGTGTGTGATTTACTAGTACTGGGATTAAAGGTGTGAGCCACCACTGCCTGGATCTGTTTCTGCTTTAATCTTTGGTAGTCCAGGGTGACCTTGAACTCACAGAGATCCATCTGCCACTGTCTCCGAAATCCTGGGGTTAAAGGTGTGTGACACCACTGCCTAGCCTCTAGTGACTTAATTTTACCTTCTGATCTTCAGGCAAGCTTTGTTTATTCATTCATTTGTTTATACAGATAAAGTATCACTATAATACCCAGCCAGTTACTGTATCCTAGCAAGCTTGGATTAAGTCAGTTGCTTGCGATAACTCTGTGAGTATCTGTTTCTGTTTTATAATTTTGTTTTGAGACAGGGTCTCTCTATGTAATCCTGGCTGTCCTGGAACTCAATATATAGACCAGGCTGGCCTCGAACTCATAGAGAGCTTCCTGCCTCTGCCTCCTTGGTGCTGGGAATAAAGGTCACCTATGCCTGGCAACTGTTTTGTAAGTTATCATTGAGGAGTTCTCCAAGTTCCTATAATGTTCCCTTCACAACCTCAGTTTCCCTGTTTAACAGATGAGGACATTGAGGCCCAGAAAAGTGGTTTTTCTAAACAGTCACATGGCCAGTAAGTGACAGAGTTAAGTCCCTGACTCACCGTTTGCTCTCTCTACAGCATGCATGTGTGTTTAGAGGTCAGACCTAGGTTTGTTCAGATTGTGGGACTAGGGCTATAGCCAGTGGCAGAATGCTTGCTTAGCATGCACAAATGAAAAAAAATCCCGAGTGGGGCAATGATGTGTGTGTGGAACTCAGTCCCACTTGTTTACTTGGCCCAGGAATCATTGTCTATTTCCCCTTTTTTTTAAACTAGTCTGCTTCTGTGGATTTATTTTTATTTATGTATATGTATCTGTGTCCATATATGTAACATGCGTACTGGTACCCCCAGAGGTCAAAAGAGGGCGTTGGTTCCACTCAAGCTAGATATGGATACTGAAAATCAAACGCCAGTCCTCAGTTCTCTAGAAGAGGAGCAAGCACTCCTTTTTTCTTTTAAGATTTATTTATTTTTGGGCTGGAGAGATGGCTCAGAGGTTAAGAGCATTGCCTGCTCTTCCAAAGGTCCTGAGTTCAATTCCCAGGAACCACATGGTGGCTCACAACCATCTGTAATGGGGTCTGGTGCCCTCTTCTGGCCTGCAGGCATACACACAGACAGAACACTGTATACATAATAAATAAATAAATAAATAAATAAATAAATAAATAAAAAAGATTTATTTATTTTTATATACTTTGGTGTATTGACTGCATGTGTGTCTGTGTGAAGGTGTCCTCAGGTCCTCTGGAGTTGGAGTTACAGACAGTTGTGAGCTGCCATGTGGCTGCTGGGAATTGAACCTGGGTCCTTTGGAAGAATAATAGCCAGTGTTCTTAGCCCTGAGCCATCTCTACAGCCCCTCAGCAAGCGCTCTTAACCACTAAGACATCTCTCAAGCCTCAGATTTATTGTTCTTTAAAAAACAAGCAAGCAGGGCCGGGCGGTGGTGGCGCACGCCTTTAATCCCAGCACTCGGGAGGCAGAGGCAGGCGGATCTCTGTGAGTTCGAGACCAGCCTGGTCTACAGAGCTAGTTCCAGGACAGGCTCCAAAACCACAGAGAAACCCTGTCTCGAAAAACCAAAAAAAAAAAAAAAAAAAAAAAAAAAAAAAAAAAAAAAAAAAAACAAGCAAGCAAACAAACAAACAGACAAAATTGTTGGGGCTGGAGAGATGTCTCAGCAATTAAAAACATTAGCTGCCCTTCCAGAGGAACTGATTTGAATTCTCAACACTCACATGATGGTTTACAACCATCTGTTGCTCCGGTCTTGGGACCTGTTACCCTCTTCTGGCCTCCACAGGCACTGCAGGCACATGGTTTCTAGACATACGTTCGGGCCGACATCAGTGGCCTTTAATCCCAGGATTTGGGAGGCAGACACAGGTGGATTTCTATGAGTTTGAGGCCAGTGTGGCGTACACAGCGAGTTCCAGGACACTCGGAGCTATATAGTGAAACCCTGTTTCAAAAACAAAACAAAACGAAAGTAAGTAAATAAATAAAATCTTAACTTTTTTGAAACAGGGTTTCTCTGTGTAACTCTGGCTATCCTAGAAATCACTCTGTAGACCAGGCTGGCCTCGAACTCAGAGATCTGCCTGCCTCGGCCTCCTGAGTGCTTGGATTAAAGGCATGCGCCACCAACCACCTGGCCAAATTTTAAGATTTCTTGAAAGATTTATTTTATTTTATTTTATTTTTTGGTTGTTATTTGTTTTTTTGAGACAGAGTTTCTCTGTGTAAGAGCTCTAGCTGTCCTGGAACTAGCTCTTGTAGACCAGGCTGGTCTTGAACTCACAGAGATCTTCCTGCTTCTGCCTCCCTGAGTGCTGTAATTAAAGGTGTGCACCACCACTGCCCAGCAAAAGATTTTATTTTTAACCCTGTGTGTGTGTGTGTTCAAGTACATGTGCACAGGTGCCCCCAGAAGGTAGAGGTATTAGACCCCTGGAACTGGAGTTATAGGGGGTTATGAGCCACATAACATGGGTGCTCAGAATTGAACTCAGGTCCTCTGGAAGAGCAGTATATATGCTTAACTATTGAGCCATCTGTCCAACTCCAAATTTCTTGTTCTTGCGAAGGGTTGTTAATGATTTGGTGTGAGTTACATGTACTATGAAATGCTTCTAAAGTTCATTTGATCGCTGTTGTCTGTTTTGCTCATTTTATGGATGAGGTAACAGTTTTTGCCCTCCATTTTATGGTAACCTAAACTCCAAGGCTCCATCTGCATTATTAGCCAATTTTTCTCATTTCTCTTGTCCCTGATTATAGACATGCGTTTTCCCGCCATGTCTGCTGATCTACAAGATGGGGAAGGGAGGCCATGGCCAGGATGATAGTCCCCAGAAGTATTCACCTAGCTGCTCCTGTGCCTGCTGCTCGCCTCCACCAGTACATCAAAGGAGAGCGAAGTGGGAAGGAAACAGCAGGGCACTTTGTTTTTCTTTGTTTTTTTTTTTTGTTTTTTTTTTCAAGACAGGGTTTCTCTGTGGCTTCTCGAACTCACAGAGATCCGCCTGCCTCTGCCTCCTGAGTGCTGGGATTAAAGGCGTGCGCCACCACCGCCCGGCTTCAGCAGGGCACTTTGTGGTGTGTTATGATCCAGCTGCCCTCACTCCCCCTGACTGACAGCAGAACTTCCTTGTGGTCTGTAATTGACAAGGATGCTTGTGTTCTTTCTGGCTGTTGGTTTTCCACAGAAGCAGTAGAGGTATAAAAGGCTTTAGTTCAGGACAAAATAAAGGTTGCTGTTCTTCCACCTGAAAAGAGGCCTCCATGTCTCAATCCCGGCACAACAGTCCCCCCCCCCCCCCCCCCCCCCCCGTGCACGCCATAAATTTCACAACCAGGAAGAAAGGTGTGTAGGAAGCCCTAATAGCATGGGACTGAGGGAATCCTTCTCTAAGTTCTTCTTAGCCTTCTGTAAGGAATCTGGGTTAGGTTTGGGTTCTGCAGTCACAAAGCAGATCATGTTACCTGGAGTAGAAGATGTTTGGAATGTGCCCAGGATGGGCTTAGAATGTGCCCAGGTAGGGTTGTGTTGAGGGACATCATAGGGACTCAATTTCCTTGTCTACCATAAAGCTTCGCTTCAGGCCACAAATGTTAAGCAGGAGGAATTGGGAAGAATATGCTAGGATACAGAAGTCTGAGCTGTCTGTCTGTCCCTCTGCCTTTGGGAGCAGCCACAGGCCACCTCTAGCCCAGGGTCCAACTCTAGCATTCTGATTCTAAACTCCTTCTCACACTGATTTTGTTTCGTTTCGTTTTGTTCTGGAACATGCTCTGTAGACCAGGCTAGCCTCAAACTTGCAGAGATCAGCCTGCTCCTGCCTCCCAAGTGCTAGGATCAAAGGTGTGCGTCACCATGCCCACCTTGTTGTTTTTCCAAGACAGGGTTTCTCTGTGTAACAGTTCTGGCTGTTCTGGAACTCACTCTGTAGACCAGGCTGGCTTCAAACTCACGGAGATCCCCCTGCCTCTGCCTCCGAGTGCTGGGATTAAAGGTGTGCACCCCCACTTCCTGGCTCCTTATGTTTTACATCATCATGTTCTTAGGCAGGCCTTTTCACCTTGCCAAGGCCCAACTTCCCATGCCTTGTTCAGACAAGGCTCTTTCTGTGCCATCTCTCAGGTTTGTAGAGCAGAAACCAGGATTATTTCTTCCTGGACTATGGAAGATGGTGGCTTGGGATCTGGTCCTCCTTAGAAAGATTAGCTTCTGCTGGGCAGTGGTAGCACATGTCCTCTTCCATCCCAGCACTTGGTAGGCAGAGGCAGGTGAATCTCTGAGTTCAAGGCCAGCATGGTCTACGGAGTGAGGTCCAGGACAGCCAGGGCCACAAAGAGAAACTCTGTTAACTTCTCTCTGCAGCTTAGAAAACCATTAACCTAATTATGGGAAAAGTTTTCCCCAAGACCTTCTTTTATCCCTGCATTGCTCTGGGAGGGAAGGATAAGAGTCTGGAGAGGTAATGCACCCTGCTCAGAGTAAAAAACAAAAAAAACAAAAAAACAGAGGTGTGTGTGTGTGTGTGTGTGTGTGTGTGTACGTGTGTGTACATGTGTCCCTTTCAGCTTCCTAGCCCCCATTCCCCGAGGTGCTACCTTGTATAGGCAGGCACCAGTGGCCTGGGGATCTCGGCAGCAGTAGAGGCAGGAGAAGCAGTGGCTGGCTGCTCCTACAGCTCTTAGTGCTTCTTCCCCAGTTCTTTCTTAGGTGTCTGCAGTGAGGAGAGAGTTCTGTG